>NC_086445.1:375456179-375636179 GCF_028390025.1 Pseudophryne corroboree | reverse complement strand
GAGGTCTGAGGATCCAAAGTTGGATCGGCTTTACTGTGATGCTTCATCAATGTGTTCCGTTACTAAACCGGTTGGGTGCGGCCTGAGAGGCCTTTTTTGGTGAGCGGGTCTAATGCTAGAGTGGCTTTCAAGAGACCAGTTGGAAATGTGGTCCGGGTATCACCTGCACATGCACCTGAATATAATCATAACGGCCAGGACTTTGTTCCTGTGGTGTCGGCTCGGTTCTCTCGCTCTAGAGGGATCAAGGTTCGGGTTCTAGGTGTAGATCCTGGTGTCCGTGCATACAGATCTCCGCGACGGGGGAGCAGTACTTGCAAGGGACGTGTTTCCAGGGGATAAGGTCAAGTTGGAAAGCTTGTCTGCTATAAGCTTTTTTGAATTAAGAGTTAGTTTCGACAACTGTATTCTTCGTGTTCTGTCCGTGTTAGTTCTGCTAGACGACTTGTCAGCAGTGGCATAAGTAAGCCGCTATGGCGGAGCTAGGAGAAGAGCGGCAATGGCAGAAGATGCACAGTTTTGCCATTGGGTGGAAAGTCTGGTAAATGCTATTTTAGCAGTCTTCGTTCCGGAGGTGAACGACTGAGAACTAGATTTCATCTGCTGACGCGATCTCCATACTGGGAGAAATTCAGTCATCATCGAGTAGTTTTCAGACGTTACAAGTCTTTGAGGAATGTCACAATTGTATTTGTTGACGTCTCGCCTCAATGAGAGGCCTCAGGGATATTGTTCCAGGCCAAGGGTCACTCAAGCTATAGCAGTGGACATCCTCGTGTCACCGTGGGTGTTTTTAGTCGGTCTATGTGGTCTCTCCGCTTTCACTTTTTCTGAAGGTGATAAACGGGAGATGAAAAACGGTTCAGGCGATCCTCTTGGACCCGGTCTTGCCAAGAAGGGTTTGCTATCCAGTTTTTTCATGTTTACTCACAGAGGATTCCTGCCCTCTTCCTCTACGTGAGGATCTGTTACGACAAGATCAGGGCGTGTTTCAAGACTTACCGCGTCTGCGTCTGACGTTGTGGCGGTTGAATGCCATATCCTAAGCTGAAAGGGTGTTCCCAGTGTAGTCATTTCCTCAATTCTTAAGACTAAGAAGAAGTAACGGCTAAGCTTTACCACCGTAGTTGGCGTAACTATGGTTTTTGGTGTGTATCCAGGAAGGCCTATGGAAGACTTTCAGCTAGGTCATTCTTATCCATACTTTGCAAACCGGTATGGATGTGAGCTTAAAGTTGGGCTCCATTTCTGTGCAGTGTAGCCTAATAATTTCTTTATAAAAATTTCTCTCTTGGAAAGGGGTTGTGCTCTTGGCTTTGACATCCGCAAGGCGGGTGTCGGAAGTGGTGGTTTTGTCTCACAAGAGCCTTGTTTGATCTTTCATGTGGTTAGAGAGGACTATAGAACTCGGTTAGTAGTTCTGCCAAGAGTGGTTTCTGGGTTTCGCAGAAATCGGTCTATTTTGATGCCGGTGGTTCCTTCTTCGGCTGGATTGCCGTCACCAAGGTCGGTGGAGACCCATTCTACTGGGAAGATGGGCTATTCCTGGGCGGATGCCCGAGGAGTCTCGGCGGTTCAAGTTTGCCGAGGGGATACTTGGTCGGGTTCAAACGCTTTTGCTATGCTCTACAAGTTTGATACCCTGGTTGAGGGGGACCTTTTGTTGGCTCAATCGGTGCTGCAGAGTCGTTCGCACTCTCCCGCCCGTTCTGGAGCTTTGGTATTGACCCCATGGTCCTTTTGAAGTCCCCAGCATCCTCTAGGACGTATAAGAAAATAGGATTTTGGTACCTACCGGTAAATCCTTTTCTCTTAGTCCGTAGAGGATGCTGGGCGCCCGTCCCAGTGCGTACTGTGTCTGCAGTTATTGTTTTGGTTACGCTCTAGTGGTGTTTTTTTCGCTGTCAGACTGTTGCTGACGATATTCTGGCCATGGCATGAGGTGTCTTATTATTGGTTGTGTTGACACACAGGTTGTGTTACATATTCTCTCAGCATGTGGCTGTGTCTTTTTCATGCCGTGGGCTGGTTTTCTATTGAATGCCACGTTCTGCGGTATGTTCGTGGTGTGAGCTGGTATGACACTCACTGTGTTTATAAATTCTTTCCTCGAAATGTCCATCTCTCCTGGGCACAGTTTTCTAACTGAGGTCTGGAGGAGGGGCATAGAGGGAGGAGCCAGTTCACACCCAGTTTAAGTCTTTATAGTGTGCCCAAGCTCCTGCGGATCCGTCTATACCCCATAGTCCTTTTGGAGTCCCCAGCATCCTCTACGGACTAAGAGAAAAGGATTTACCGGTAGGTACCAAAATCCTATTTTTTTTTTTCTATAGAAATGTACAATATATCACAAGTATGATGAGCAGGCAGGCAGCGGGCATTGGTGGCATCGGACTGAGATGCAAATTAGTGACGGAGGGCTGGGTCAGTTGATGGTGAGCGAGTTTGTAAGTCATTGGCGGTGGCAGCAGGCATCGGCGCAGGGGCAGTAGCGGGCATTGGCTTGGCGGCGGTAGGGGTCATCGGCAGGATTCGGCGGACATTATGGCTGTAGTGCCTCACCAGCCACTGACCTCACCGCATGCCACTGTTGTGGCCTTGTCTAGATGCCCACTTACTGCATTTACTTGCTCAAACTAACATTTATGAGTCCAAATTGCATCTGGATATAGACACACAATGTAAAAAGATGCTCATGCGCCAAGAAAAAAAAAGAAAGTTACAGCTGAACTCTATATAAGGCTTTAACCACTTAACTGATGATTTTTCCGCCCCCAAAAAAACACTCCGAAATTGTCGGGTTTTTTTTTTATTAGTTTTTTTGAATTAGGTGAAGAACATGAATTTAACCTTATCCAAAATGATTTTAGTTAAAAAAGAGAAATAAAAAAAATTTTCTCAGACATCCGAACATCGGTCGGGAAGATTGGTAACATCGGAACATCAGTAACATCGCAACGTTACTTTTTACCCCCAAGATAGCTTCCAGGTACACAGGGGGATCTGGGGGTGGCTTGGGGGGTTCTTTTTACACTTTCCCAGCGGCTGCCATTGTCTGCAGCTGCTGGGTGGGGGGTCCTGCTGTGCTGACCGATGAGCAATGATCAGCAGCACTGCAAACACTGAGGGAAGGATGCAGGGAGGCAGAGGGACTTTCCGGCCCCTCTGACAGCAGCAGCGGAGGGAGTTTCTCTTCCCTGCTGCTGCTAACACTGTTTATCTGACTGGTCGCATCCTGTGCGACCAGGTCAGATAAATCACTTGCTGGTGTGGTCGCATCTGATGCGACCATGCCAGGCAAGTGGTTAAGAGGGAAATGTAGCAAGCCATGCAGAGAAATACCAACCAATCATCTCCTAACTATGATTTTTCCAACTGTGGGGCATATGTGTCAAAGCTTGTAGAGAGATAAAGTGGAGAGAGATAAAGAAGTACCTTCCAATCAACTCCTGTCATTTTTCAAGCACAGCCTATAAACTGTTAGGAGCTGATTGTACTGTATCTCTCTCCACTTATCTCTCTGCAAGGCTTGATACATCTCCCCCCTAAAGGAGCAAACTCTTCAGCCATTTTGATACATGCCCAGCATGCTGATACAAGGGCCGGATCTAGGCCTACTAGCACACGGTACAAGAATGTTTGGTGCACCCCCTAGCCAACTATGGCCCTCATTCAGCTTCAGTTGCAGTTTTGCATTTTTAGCAAAACTGCAACTGGCTGTGATAGCATGCTGGGGGCCACCCAGCACAGGGCAAGGCCATCCAGCATGCAAATAACTGCCCAATGCTGCATCAACACCACTGCAACGCCACGTTGCTGCCCTGTACAGCTCACAAACACCTCTGTCAATCAGGCAGAAGCATCCCCAGAGGAAAAAACACACATGTTGGCTCCCACAGTCCAAAAAACACACACACATTGCCCGTAAAGGAAAAAAATAAAACACGATGGCCCCCCGCATAAAACACATTGGCTCCCACTGGAAAAAAAACATATATATTGGCCCGATAGGAAAAAACACAGACACAAATTGGTCGCCTGAGGAAAAAGACACACACATTGGCCTTCACAGGGAAAAAACACATACATTGTCCCCCACAGGAAGAAAAGACACACATTCGATCTGATAAGAAGAAAAAACATACACATTGTCCTCCACAGACAAAATAAAACGCCCACTCACACATTAGCCACCACAGGGGGGGAAAAACATACACATTGGCCCAGATAGGGAAAAAAAATATACACATTGTAAAAAACAGATTTGGCCTCTGCAGGAAAAAAAACCACTCACACATTAGCCACCACAGGGGAACAAAAAGATACACATTGGCCCCAGCTGGAAAACATAAAACACACCAGCCTCCCACATAAGACTGAAAAGAAAGATAGAAATACATGAACAGCCCAGCGCTTGGTGTCACCCTTAGAGTTAAAGGTACATCTACAGTATACATCCCCACCCTGAGAGGAGCCAGCCCAGATGAGAAGGGTCATTCAACTTTCAAATTTTCCAGCAAACAGGGGAAAACCTGATAGTGGAAACAGTGACCCAGAGTCACATACTTGACCTCTCTTCCCTTCCCCCTGTAAAGGCTAGGATCCTATACTGCCTGCCAGCTAACAGAGCAGCAAACAGTGGGATGCTCCCCTCCTCCTCCCTCCCCAGCCAAGTGACAGCCATCAGCTTACACTTTGTGCTGCAGTCGGAGCAGCCAATGGAAAGAGAGGAGGGCACTTACACCTACAGACACTCCAGTCCCAGGTCTTGGAGTGATGCTGCAGAAAAACACTCCACTGGTGGGGTGGATCTGCTGGTGGCAGGCTCTGTGGTTGCTGCCAGGCCCACCAGTCATGAAAAGTCCAGGCCACACTCCATTTGACTGCTCTGGTAGAATGTCCCTCGAGCAGGCTGACACTTGCAGTTAAACAACAGCTCGAGAACAACAGATTTCACCTTTCACCTTTCATTTTAGAGAGGGGTGTTTTACAAGGTGTGGATCATTGGGTCGACCATAATTAGGTCGACAGTCAGGTTGACCCCATATGTTCAATATGCAAGAGGTCGGCATGTAAAAGGTAGACACCTGAATAGGTTGACACATAAATGGTTGACACAAGTTTTTTTTATTTGTTTTTTTAGGTGCCATTTACCATTTTAAACCACATGTGACCCCAGTTATTGTACCTCTACCAATGTTCTCGGCACAGGTTACTATTCCCAATGGTCCACGTAGATGGTAAATAATGAGAGAGTTTAAAAAAACAAAATCTTGTGTCGACCATACAGGTTTAGACCATTTGAACCTGTCGACCTTTTGTATCTGTTGACCTTAAGCTCTGTCTACTTTTTACATGTTGACCTTTCGACCATGTTTACCTTATGGGGTCAACCTATATAATGTCGACCTATCATCCGGATCCCATTTTAAAAATCTTAGTTTTTGTTTTTGCCAATATTTGTTTTTTTAATTAGTTACTGTGAACCTGAATTTGCTATTTTTACATTCCATATTACTGTATGTTGCCTACCTAAAAGGGGGCATTCTGAATATAGATAGCCATTGCACTGGGCCACTGATCTGCTGCCATGATGTTGGCATATTTATTTTGTTCCCCTTTAAAGACTCTCTGATACCAGAAATACGATGTTCACAGGGCTACATACAGTATGAATAATGGTGATGGTTCTGGTGGGCTTCCCAACTACTTAACTGGGTACCTTGTGCTCACCAAGATTTCATTGGGAGTGTTCCAATTTCAAAATAACACATCAGGATTCTTCTGAAGCCCTTTCCTTTGGCACTTTATCCATCAGTGTTCATTGTGGTGATTAACTATTATTGATTTGCTTTTCCATCCTTCCTTAGCCCTGGAGATAAGGAGTTCCATTATTCCTTAGCAAACTATTTTGACAGTCAGTAAAATTATAAACGCGTTTCCTGAACTAAAGTTCACGAGTATTCTGTTCTGTCTGACGGGAGAACATAGATCCTAGTGTTTGCTGTCTGTGACAAATAACTACTAATAAGACTTTATGTTTATTTCCTTGTTTAGTTTCACTTGTTCTCCACAGAAGAACCTATTTCAAGTCCGCATTATTGCACCTACAGAGCAATATACTAGAGTGGGAGTTCAAGTACTTGACCGACAAGATGGCTCCTTCCTTGTAAGGTACAGACTGTATGCCAGCTACAAAAGCCTGCAAATTGAGATTACAGTCAACGGCAGACATGTTGCAAAGTCTCCATATTTTCTAGAAGGTATTTTATTTCCTTAGAATAACTGTGTATTGAAATGGCTCTCTGAATTCGCCAATCCAGTCTCTCTTTGAGATCCTTTCTACAGGAATTGCAGGACAGGAATTGCAGAGGTTCACAAGGTGTGCTAATGTGAGGTTTGATGGTTGGGTGACGAAACAGGAAATTGCGCAAGATTTAATGCCACCCGTGTTTGGCCAATGTGCGGGATTCTGGCCGAAGTCTGACTTTTTTTTTAAAGGGGCAATCACTTACAAGGCAAAATCATGCCTTGTAAGTGATTGCCCCTTTAAAATAACATCCGAGTTCGGCCAGAATCCTGCCCATTGAGTCAATTTGACTACTAAAAGTTATGATATTTTGTCCAAGACATGCAACATATTAAATAAAGTAGACATATTTTTAATACAAGCAAAAAATGTTTTGAAAGTTTATCCATGTATCCATCAATATAAGAAGCCATGAAATTCCTATTTCCAGATAAAATACTTTGGCTGGAGATAGGGTTTCTGTTTATCTAAAGGTACCCCAGCGGTGGCTGATGCTGACAATTACCACTGGTAGTCATCTCCTGCAACAGCTTCCCCATGCTTTCCTATACATGGGGAAGCAAGATATTGCCTATTTAACAAGGAAACTGGCACTGTCCTCTGATTACTATCACCATCTCAGTATGGCAATAGTCAGGGGAAAAATGCTTTACTACAAACATAAAGTATATTTTCCTTCTCTATTTTGTTACGTGTGTATGTATGTATGTATGTATGTATGTATATATATATATAATATATATTCTATTTTCTTCCATTAAAATTACAATTGTAAGCCCGTGCCCAGGTTTCAGGTGTTCAGTGCTGAACCGGGCATGTATACGCAGTGTCGGACTGGGGTATGAAGGGCCCACCGGGGGAATGCAGTTATAGGGGCCCATATTTAGGGGTGTGACCAGCCTATAAAGGGGGTGTGGCCAGCCTCCACAGAGGCTTGAAATGCACAATAGTCTTGTGCAGTGTAATGCAACATATCTACCATGTATAATACAAGTGCACAGTCTGGAACCTGATCCCTAGAGGAAGGAGTGGGCCCTCAGGCAGTGGGGCCCACCGGTGGTTTCCCCTTTACCCCTGTGAGCCAGTCCGACCCTGTGTATGCGCACGTAAGTTACTTCTTACCGCTGCCAGCCAGTATCACTGGAAGCTGTCATCACTCAGCTGCCCCAGTAAAATGATTTTCTATCACTGTTCTAAGTGGTGCTGGAAAATCTTTCTTTTTGACCCATATGGATAAATAAGCCCCTAGTTTTATTTATTGGGGGAAAAAATAATTGGAATTATTATTTTGCCCTAAATACTGAGTCTATTAGAGTAGTCTACTGTGTCTACTACTAGAAACAGCCTGGGTGAGTGGAAAAGACCTGCTACGATACACTGCAATAGAGACAAACATATGTTTGCTTCAACACGTTATTAGTTGATACCATCTCTAGAAATGATGTCTAGTCAAACTCATGGCCACTGTTCTATAGCCACAGCTCTACATAAGAGATGATCTTCTGTTTTGCTCCTCACAGCCTAATCTCTACTGAGAAGTTTGATAGCATACTCTTAGCTATATATAAATGAAATTTGGATAAACATTGCTTTTACCACTTACCACCTACACCTTGACCATAAGACAGCTGAACAGCATATAGATGTCCTCATCTAGCTAAATATTTGCATTGCCATTTCTCTTCTGCATGGATCCTGGTTGTCGGCCACAGCCTCTACTACATGTGCATCTGTTGGGGACCGTTAGGAGCTGTTCCCATCTGTTGGATCACAATGAGATCCAACTAAAAACCTGTGCAGTTCTAGCTGCTGTTTTCTTTCTGTCACATGAGAACTTGCCTTCCGCTGTGTAGAACAGAGCCTCCAAGTCTGCTACAGTGATTCCCTATCTGTGTGTAAAATAGTGTGTACCATAGTGGTAAAGGAGACAGACACTTATGAATATGTGTTACTATGTATTCTACATGACTTTGAATTTTTTTTTACCATATTTTGGTAACAATGTATAGTTTTCTATCACTAAGAGTGTTCTTGCTTTTATGGTCTGAATTGGATTTTAAATACCTCCACTGTTAACATTGATGGCTTCTAATCCTTGTTCATCTGCGATAGATGCTCCCAGTAGACCCAAAGGTGACTGGGGCATGGGATTGCTTGTTGACCTTCTGAGGTCCTTGCCTTGTTCTTCTTAGCATGCAGGGCTTCGCTGTGTATGCGCTGGCCCACCCCAAAGCTTTGCTGCAGATAATACCCCTTTTACACTCGCAGAAAAATCCCGGGATATTGCACGTGAACGCGCATCATCCCGGGATTCTTCTCAGTGTAAATGGGTACAGGGACAATTTCCCGGGACGAGCATCCCGGGATTTCATCCCAGGTCAAAAGCAGGGTTGAACCCGGGACCGTCCCGGGAAGCTGGGTAGTGTGAAAGGGCCCGTCCCGGGATTCACTACCCGGGACTGTTAAAAGGCCTCCGATTGGAGCTTTCATGGGCTCAGAAAAGATGATGTCATCATTCAGAGCCCTGGGGAGCGTCCTTGATGCGTGTGAGGAAGGCAGCATGGCGACCTGGACAGACCAGGAGGTGAGAGAGTTGCTGAGCATTAGGGGAGAGGAGGAAATTATGAGGCAGATCACAGGCACAGTCAAAGATGCAGTCATTTATAAAAACATCTCCAAGATGCTGCAAGCCAGGGGAATCATCCGCACCCAGCAGCAAGTGTTAAACAAAATGAAAACTCTTAAAAAGCATTTCCTTAAGGTGCATGACAACAACAGGAAAAAGAGCGGTGTTGGCCGTATCGACTGGCAGTACTATGACATGTGCGCCAATATCTTTGGAAACACAGCTATATGCAGTCCGGTGAGTCTGTCTTCCAGTTCACAGTACACTGCTACAGAAGGCACTCCAGAAGAGACACAGACAAGCAGTGACGTCTGTCCCTCATCACCGTTGTTAATTGACGACACACCTGAGGACAGCGACACATCATCCCAGCCGTCCATAAACACATCCAGAAACGACGACAGCATAACTGCAACCATTGAAGACGTCGTGGATGCTCAGACCAGTGACAGTGGGACTGTACAAAGTGCCGTCACCCCAACTTTACAGAAAAGCAGTAAGTACATGTTTAGAAATTAACACTCATAGCACAAATCCACAATTGTTAATCATCCGGTTATGTGCGTAGTATGAGTGGCCAGTGTGGCGGCAGCGTGGCGAGCGCTAATGAGCCCCTTGCAGGATCACTGCGCTCAACACGCTGCTGGCACGGTGGCACACTTTGCATTTTCTGCCCCCACGCAGGGGGGCTTTGCATTTTTAAAAAAAGTTCAATGTTGCAGAGTAGCTAGTGTATAGGTGGATTAATGCCACAAACACATGTTTGCTAACGCTGCTATTTTTATATACGCTCATTTTGTATTTCTTCTCTTCACAGTTTACACCGTACCGCCTAGAAGGAAGAAATTGAACAGAGCGGAGCAAGTGGCTAAAGCCATGTCAAATGTCCTTGTCGACCAACTCCGAGAGATGGACGCTACAATGTCCGCACAGGAGGATGCAAGGCTCGACAGGTTTCTCGAGGCAGAACGCCAAATGCATGATGCATTCCTTTCCCAAGTCATGACAATGCAGGAACGCATGAGTAGAGAGCAGTATGACCGCCACAGGGAATTGCACCAAATGAACATGGCGTTCTATGAGCGTATGACCAATACCTCAAGAGCACCAAACCAACACCACAACTCACAATACCCCCCTGAGCAGGGTTTTTCATCATTTAATCCTGGTCCATACTATGCCCCAAATACTGCACCATCTAGTGCGCCAAGCCCAGAGTTTACTGTATTGCGCAATTTGCCGTGAAACACAGTGAATTGCTTTTTTTGGTTGTTATTTGTTGTTAAATAACCACAGTGTGGTCATTGTTTATGCACAACTGTTTGTGCCTTCTTTCATTTTTTTCTATGTTCTGTTTTGTATAGTGTCTACATTAAAGCACTTTTTATTTATTTTTTACACAGTGATAATATACTGCAGGGACACTGTGGTTTATGGTGTTGTATCTACAAACCTACCAGTGTTTTTTTTTTTTTATGCCAATAAAAACTTGTTTGCAAATCCAGGCATAACATTCCCATTTGTGCATAAAGTAGACCATGTTTACAGTGTTTTCTACATTGTTTATGCATATATACACAGTTGCTGGCAATGTGTTTTTTTTGGAAAAACATAAATAATGAACCCAAAGATCAAAGGTGGAATACAAAATAAAAACATTTTCATTCACCAAACATGTTGTGCTGATTCTTAAACACTATTGTACCAGTGCTGCAAGGTTGGACGTAATAGTGTGGCGTATTTGTTCTGCAGCGGAGTTTGAGGCAGTCCCAAACAAAGCACCTTCCACATGTGGGTTTATAACCTCAGGGTCCTGCACAGTCCACTCAGGAAGGAATAGCTCATTTTGCAGTTCACAGATGTTGTGCAGTATACAGCACGCAGCTACTACATTAGGCATATTCATAAGGTCCACATCATTGCGCTTCATCAAACAACGCCATCTTCCTTTTAACCTGCCAAAGGCGTTCTCAACCACCATCCTTGCTGAACTCAGGGTGTGAGTATAGGTTTGTTGCTCTGGGGTTAACTGGACCTGTTGGGTGTAGCCTTTCATAATCCAGGGGCGTAAAGGGTATGCAGCATCCCCGATGATGTGGACAGGGATCTCCACCCCATTCACAATCTTTGCACACTCTTTGGGGTACAGCCAGCCTCCCTGCTTCTCCTCTACGATGTTGTACAGGTCAGAATTGGCAAGAACTCGGGAGTCATGAGATCGGCCTGGCCAGCCAATAAACACATCTAGGAAACTAAAGAACAGTAAAATTGAAAACAATTAGAATGTAAAACTCACACATGCAACTCATCCCACCACCCCAAAAATAAACACTTACCAATATTTGTGGTCCACAACAGCCTGTAATATGATGGAGTGCCAGCCCTTCCTATTAAAATAGTCAGCATGGTTGTCACGTGGGGCAATAATGGGGATGTGTGTCCCATCAATCGCTCCTCCACACTGCGGATAGCCTCGCTTCACAAATCCAATGATGGTATCCTGTAAGCGCTGTCCTTGTGGTAGAGATATGAAGCGCTTGTATAAGGTAGATACAATTGCTTTAGTCACCTGGTGGACTATGACACAGCAGGTGGAGATTGCAACACCGAACAAGCATGAGACTGAGCGGTACTCTCCTGGGGTAGCATACCACCACAATGCAATAGCTAATCTCCTGCGTGCCTCGATGGGTCTCCTAAGCCTGGTGGTCTGCATGTCAAGTGCTGGGGTAAGTAATTCCAGGATGTAGTTAAAGGTTGCACGAGACACACGGAAGTTAGCCATCCACTCCTCATCCTGGTAAGCTTCCACGGTCCTCATAAAGGCTTCTCCGTGCCGGCGATCTCTGGACCAAAATGAGCGGTTAGGGCCCATACTCACGCTCAGTATGATACTCATCCTGGATGATATGAAGGCTCTCCTCCTGCGCAAATATTGGCGGCGACTAGCAGCCCTATCCAGCATAAATTGCGCCCTCCTCCTCCTCATAAAATATATGTGCAGTATACTGCACAGTGTGATAAGCTGCATCATGCTGTCAGTGGCTGTATGAAACATCTGCAAAGCAGAAAGAATCATGAGCTCAGGCATACACACTGGTACTCTGTTGGCCATGACTGCAGCAATGGTGTGAGCAGGCACCACCCCTCCCTTTGTTGACTAGTGTGACCTCATCAATGTGAGCCAGAAAAGGCCATTTCTAATGACATACATGTGCATTTGCAGGGATATCCCGGGATCAGTGTAAATGGGGCTGTCCCGGGTCGATCCCAGGTCTTAGTGCAGTGTGAAAGGGGTCAGTCCCGGGAAGGCATCCCGGGACGCATCCCGGGAAGCATCCCGGGAGTGACCCGGGAGTGCGAGTGTAAAAGTGGTATAACAGTGATGCTGTATGGCTCCATACATGAAGTCACATATGGTAGGATTGAAGACTTGAGAAAATGGGTAATAAACTCCCTATCCATGCACTTTGCATACATTGCACTCTTAGTGTATGTTAACCCATTATTTGTAAATACATTCAATGTACTAATAAAGCAGTTATGTATTACCATTTGTTTATGTTCAATTGAGCTTTACAATTGGCAATAAAACAGTAATAAAATGTTAATGAATAATAACAGACTGACAGGTAAGTGGACACTACTTACGATCTGTAGACTTATATCTATATTGCATACTGTTACAGGGGTAAAAAGTTCTAAATGGACTATGCCATCATGTCACACAGCAAGATTGGCCTAGCGTTTGTTATATTAATATAGAAAGAGAACACAAGCAAGTTTTATGTGAACTGTGTAAAGGTTTGGTAATTGGATAGACTAGCTTATGGAGGTTATGTGGCTGGTTCTGGAATTTGATAAGCTTGCCTGGAGAGGTGAGGTTTCAAGGACTGTTTGGAGGCCACAAGAACATCTTGTTGTATGAGGGAGAACACTTCATAGAGAGGCAGTGTTGCAAGTATGGCGGTAAGGGGCGGGCCTGTGTACCGGTAAGACATTGCCAACCAGTACGCAGTACCGCCGCCCTGACCGCCATGCTTGCAGCCTGTGTGTGAGGCTGTGAGCTCTGCTGTGTGTGAGGTGAGGTGAGGAAAGCGCATCACCCGCCTCTCCTCCCCTCAGTGTTCAGTCCGGTCTCTGGCGACGGAGGCATGTATCTCTAATGAGTTGCCAGTTTGCTAGCCAATCAGAGCTCGTGGACAGGCAGCTGCGGCTCCTGATTGGCTGCTGGGCCGCAAGCTCTGATTGGCTCACAAACCGGCTCCTGATTGGAAATTCAAGCCGCTGGAGGCTGGACTGAGGGGCAGGAGAGGCGTGCACTGTGCTCTCCTCCCCTCACACGCGGCAGCAGCGGTGAGCAGAAAATAAGGGGTGTGCATGTTCTTGGCACTGTCTGGGGGGGGAGGGGGGTGTACCTGTACCTGGCACTGTGAAGCATATGTGTGCCTGGCACTGTGTGGCATATGTGTACCTGGCACTGTGGGGGCATATCTGCCACTGTGGGGGCATATGTGTATCTGGAACTGCACTACTGAGGGCATATGTGTGTATCTGCCACTATTGGGGGCATATGTGTATGTGGACACCCGTATGTGTATCACGCCCTCATTTTCATTGGCCACGCCCGATGTGGCATGTGACCACACCACTAAGATTTCTCTTACATCCTAGAGGATGCTGGGGACTCCGTAAGGACCATGGGGTACTTTAAGACCTTTAATGGGCATGAACTGGCTCCTCCCTCTATGCCCCTCCTCCAGACTCCAGTTAGATCCTGTGCCCAGAGGAGACTGGTCACACACTAGGGGAGCTCTACCGAGTTTCTCTAGAAAATAGACTTTGTTAGGTTTTTTATGTTCAGGGAGCACTGCTGGCAACAGACTCCCTGCTTCGTGGGACTGAGGGGAGAGAAGCAGACCTACTTCTGTGAGACTGATGGGCTCTGCTTCTTAGGCTGCTGTACACCATTAGCTCCAGAGGGTCTGAACACTGGTGTCGTCTAGCTGTTCGTTCCCAGAGCCACGCCGACGTCCTCCTCACAGAGCCGGAAGATAGAAGCCGGGTGAGTATAGGAAGAAAGAAGACTTCACAGGCAGCAGAAGACATCAGAGCTTCGGAAGGTACCGCGCAGCGGTCGCGCTGCGCGCCTTTGCTCCCGCACACACACTAGGCACTGCAAGGGTGCAGGGCGCAGGGGGGGCGCCCTGGGCAGCAAGGATTACCTCATAAAAATGACTGGCGCGCTATATACACTGCAATGCAGGGTATTTAAAACCCCCGCCAGTATAAATATTAGCGGGACCGAAGCACGCCGTCGAGGGGGCGGGGCTTCGTCCCTCAGCTCTAACCAGCGCCATTTTCTCCACAGCTTGGCTGCAGAGACGCTGCTCCCGGACCCTGCCCTGATAGCTACAAGTAACAGGGTGCAAAACGAGGGGGGGGGGGGGCTCTCAATATTTGGTGCTGATTTGATATATATATTATATATAAAATGCGCTATACAGGTCTGGGGTATTGTTATATTTCAGACTGTGGCGGCGTTGGGTGTGAGCTGGCAAACTTCCTCTCTGTCTCTCCAAAGGACCTCCTTGTGGGTCTGTCCCCTATAATTCATACGTTCAATACGTGTGTGTCGACATGTCTGAGGCGGAAGGCTATTCGAGGGAGGAAGAGAAGCAAAATGTGATAGTGACTGCGTCGGCACCGCCGACTGCTGATTGGGTAGACATGTGGAATGTTTTGAATGCAAGTGTGGCTTTATTGCATAAAAGATTGCACAAAGCTGAGTCTCAGAACCAAGCATGGAGTCAATCCATGGATATTGCTGTGTCCCATCAGGGTCCCAGAAACGTCCCTTTACCCAGATAGCAGACACTGATACCGACACGGATTCCGACTCCAGTGTCGACTATGATGAGGCGAGGTTACACCCACGGGTGGCCAAGAGTATTCAGTAAATGATTGTAGCAATAAAGGATGTATTACATATCACAGAGGACCCTTCTGTCCCTGACACAAGGGTCTGTATGTTTAAAGAGAAGAACGTGAGGTAACGTTTCCCCCATCTCATGAACTGAACGCTCTATTTGAAAAGGCTTGGGAAACTCCAGACAAGAGGCTGCAGGTTCCCAAGAGAATTATTAGGGCGTATCCTTTCTCCTCACGGGACAGGTTACGGTGGGAATCCTCTCCCTCGGTGGATAAAGCCTTGACGCGGTTATCCAAAAAAGTGGCCCTACCGTCCCCGGACACGGCGACACTAAAGGATTCGGCGGACGGCAAGCAGGAAAATCGATTTATGCGACTTACGGGAGCCCTCCTCAGACCGGCAGTTGAGTCGGCATGAGTGAGTAGCGCAATGCAGCTTGGGCAGATAACTTGTCATCTGACATGGACACCCTCGACGGGGATACTGTTCTGTTAACTTTGGGTCACATCAAAGACGCAGCGTTATGCCTAAGGGAGGCTGCAAGGGATATTGGCCTCTTGGGATCAAAGGCCAATGCCATGGCACAGCTAGGAGGTCGCTGTGGACCCGTCAATGGACTGGTGATGCTGACTCCAAGAGACTTATGGAGGCTCTGCCTTACAAAGGTGAAGTTTTGTTTGGGGATGGCCTTGCGGACCTGGTTTCCACAGCTACCGCGGGTAAGTCTTCTTTTTTGCCTTTTGTTCCCCCACAGCAAAAGAAACCGCCTCAGTACCAGATGCAGTCCTTTCGGTCTCATAAATTCAGAAAGGGGCGTGGATCGTCTTTCCTCGCCAGAGGTAGAGGAAGAGGGAAAAGAACACCAGCTACGGCTAGTTCCCAGGAGCAAAAGTCCTCTCCGGCTTCTGCCAAATCCACCGCATGACGCTGGGGCTCCCCTGCGGGAGTCCGCACTGGTGGGGGCACGTCTTCGGCTCTTCAGCCAGGTCTGGGTTCAGTCAGACCTGGATCCTTGGGTGCTAGGAATTGTGACCCAAGGGTACAAACTGGAGTTCGAAGACGTGCCTCCACACCGATTTTTCAAATTGGCCTAACCAGGTTCTC
This sequence comes from Pseudophryne corroboree, assembly GCF_028390025.1. NCBI lineage: Eukaryota > Metazoa > Chordata > Amphibia > Anura > Myobatrachidae > Pseudophryne > Pseudophryne corroboree. The sequence goes on along the minus strand of NC_086445.1, from coordinate 375,620,207 downwards.
TCCCAGAGAGAACAATAGTTTCAGCGGCAATACAAAAGCTGTGTCAACAGCAAGTGATTATCATGGTTCCCCGGTTACAACAGGGGAAGGGGTTTTATTCAACTCTATTCGTGGTCCCGAAGCCGGATGGCTCGGTCAGACCGATTCTAAACCTAAAATCCCTAAACCTGTATTTTCGGAGATTCAAATTCAAGATGGAATCTCTCCGAGCGGTGATCTCCAGTCTGGACGGGGGGGAGTTTATGGTCTCACTGGACATAAAGGATGCATACCTTCATGTCCCTATATACCCTTCTCATCAGGCGTTCCTGAGATTCGCTGTGCAGGATTGTCATTACCAATTTCAGACGTTGCCGTTTGGGCTTTCCACGGCCCCGAGGATTTTCACCAAGGTAATGGCAGAAATAATGGTGCTCCTGCGCAGGCAGGGGGTCACAATTATCCCGTACTTGGACGATCTCCTGATAAAAGCGAGATCAAGAGAACAATTACTGAAAAATGTGGAGCTCTCTCTGAGGGTGCTACAACAACACGGCTGGCTTCTAAATTTGCAAAAGTCGCAGTTGGTTCCGACAACTCGGCTGTCGTTCTTGGGCATGATTCTGGATACGGAAAGACAGAGGGTTTTTCTTCCAGTGGAAAAAGCTCAGGAAATCCAGAACATGGTCAAGGATCTGCTAAAACCAAAAAGAGTATCGATTCATCAATGCACTCGAGTGTTGGTAAAGATGGTGGCGGCCTACGAGGCCATTCCGTTTGGCAGGTTTCATGCAAGAGCTTTTCAGTGGGACCTACTGAACAAGTGGTCAGGGTCCCATCTCCAAATGCATCGGTTAATATGCCTGTCCCCCAGGGCCAGGATCTCTCTCCTGTGGCGGCTCCAGGGGGCTCACCTTCTAGAGGGTCGCAGGTTCGGAATTCAGGATTGGGTTCTCGTGACCACGGACGCAAGCCTCCGAGGATGGGGAGCGGTCACACAGGGAATAAACTTTCAGGGAATATGGTCAAGCCAGGAGGCTTGTCTGCACATAAATGTGCTGGAATTAAGGGCCATATACAACGGCCTGAGGCAGGCGGAGCACTTTCTTCGCAACCTACCGGTTCTGATCCAGTCAGACAACGTCACAGCCGTGGCGCATGTAAACCGACAAGGCGGAACAAGGAGCAGAGCAGCAATGGCAGAAGCCACCAGGATTCTTCGCTGGGCGGAAAATCACGTGAGCGCCCTGTCAGCAGTATTCATTCCAGGAGTGGACAACTGGGAAGCAGACTTCCTCAGCAGACACGATCTCCATCCAGGAGAGTGGGGACTTCATCAAGAGGTCTTTGCAGAAGTGACAAGTTGCTGGGGACTCCCTCAAATAAACATGATGGCGTCACGCCTCAACAAGAAGCTTCAGACGTATTGTTCAAGGTCAAGGGACCCTCAGGCGATAGCAGTGGACGCGCTGGTAACACCATGGGTGTATCAGGCGGTCTATGTGTTCCCTCCACTTCCACTCATCTCAAAAATATTGAGAATCATAAGAAGAACAAAGGTTCAGACGATACTCATTGTTCCAGATTTGCCTCGGAGGGCCTGGTATCCAGATCTTCAGGAAATGCTCACGGAAGATCCTTGGCCTCTTCCTCTCAGAGAGGACCTGTTACAACAGGGGCCGTGTGTGTTCCAGGACTTTCCGCGATTATGTTTGACGGCATGGCGGTTGAACAACAGATTCTAGCTAGGAAAGGTATTCCAGGGGAAGTCATCCCTACTCTACTTAAAGCTAGGAAGGAGGTAACGGCGAAGCACTATCACCGTATCTGGAGGAAGTATGTGTCTTGGTGTGAATCCAAGAATGCTCCTACGGAGGATTTCCAGCTGGGTCGTTTTCTCCATTTTCTACAGACAGGAGTGGATATGGGCTTGAAGTTAGGCTCCATTAAGGTGCAGATTTCTGCCTTATCAATATTCTTTCAGAAGGAATTGGCTTCTCTTCCAGAAGTACAGACTTTTGTGAAGGGAGTACTGCACATCCAACCTCCTTTTGTGCCCCCAGTGGCACCGTGGGACCTTAACGTGGTGGTACAGTTCCTTAAATCACATTGGTTTGAACCTCTTCAAACTGTTGACTTGAAATTTCTCACTTGGAAAGTGGTCATGTTATTGGCCTTGGCTTCGGCAAGGCGGGTGTCAGAATTGGCGGCCTTGTCTCACAAGAGCCCCTATCTGATTTTCAATGTAGATAGAGCGGAATTGAGAACTCGTCCTCAATTTCTACCCAAGGTGGTTTCGTCGTTTCACATGAACCAACCTATTGTGGTGCTGGTGGCTACGGATGTCTTGGAGGATTCCAAGTCCCTTGATGTGGTCAGGGCGTTAAAAATCTATGTAGCCAGAACGGCTCGTATTAGGAAAACAGAGGCACTGTTTGTCCTATATGCGGCCAACAAGATTTGCGCGCCTGCTTCCAAGCAGACTATTGCACGCTGGATCTGTAACACGATTCAGCAGGCTCATTCTACGGCTGGATTGCCGTTACCAAAATCGGTAAAGGCCCATTCCACTAGGAAGGTAGGTTCTTCTTGGGCGGCTGCCCGTGGTGTCTCGACGTTGCAGCTTTGCCGAGCGGCTACTTGGTCGGGTTCAAACACTTTTGCTAAATTCTATAAGTTTGATACCCTGGCTGATGAGGACCTCATGTTTGCTGAATCGGTGCTGCAGAGTCATCCGCACTCTCCCGCCCGGTCTGGAGCTTTGGTATAAACCCCATGGTCCTTATGGAGTCCCCAGCATCCTCTAGGACGTAAGAGAAAATAAGATTTTAAACCTACCGGTAAATCTTTTTCTCCTAGTCCGTAGAGGATGCTGGGCGCCCGTCCCAGTGCGGACTGAAATCTGCAATAATTGTACATAGTTATTGATAAGGTACACACACGTTGTGTTGCTGTTGAAATCAGGCTGTTGCTGGTTTCTGTTGTTGCTCATACTGTTAACTGGTTTACTTATATACCATGTTGTACAGTGTGTTTATGGTGTGAGCTGGTATGTGTCCCACCCTTGATTAACAAAATCCTTTTCCTCGAAATGTCCGTCTCCTCTGGGCACAGTTCCTATAACTGGAGTCTGGAGGAGGGGCATAGAGGGAGGAGCCAGTTCACGCCCATTAAAGGTCTTAAAGTGCCCATGTCTCCTGCGGAGCCAGTCTATATCCCATGGTCCTTACGGAGTCCCCAGCATCCTCTACGGACTAGGAGAAAAAGATTTACCGGTAGGTATAAAATCTTGTTTTTTTGTCTACTTGCACCACTGTATAGAGGGTGCAGCCCAATAGAAATGCTGTAATAGTGAATGGGACCAGGTAATGAGAGTGGATGAAAGACTCAGAGTGAGGTTGTCAATCTGGGAAATACTTTCAGATGTATGGACTGAGTGAGCGGTGCAGCAGTAGATGATCATCATCAGTCTAGCTGCTGCATCAGAATACTTTGTATGTGTGAAGTCTAGTTATGGGAAGACCAGTAAGAACTCCAAAGCTAAAATCTGCAAATGTCACAACAACTGGGATTTGTACTGAAATGACCACTGAAGACGCCTGAAATCCACTGCTTGTGTATGAAAAAGAAACTATCTGAGACAAAACTGCCGATGAGCGACCTTCTGATAAAAACGCAGCATGGGCGTTGGAAGTAAGATGCCGGAGCCATTGTAACTATGTACCGAATCTCAGTCGCAAGCTGTGACAGGCCTAAGTTAGAGTGCCCACCTCCAGTTACCACCCACAAACGCTACCTGTCTGTCACTCACTTTGCGAGTAAATCCACACTGTGACCACCATGGCAAGACCATTGTAACACATACACACTGCAGCTTATACGCAGCAGCAAAAATCGCTCTGTTGCGTACATCGACATCCGTCCATCTCTGCTTCAGGACCTCTGTCTGTTATTACCCAGTTTTTTTTTTATTACTGTTAGGTTTGTTCCCAATTGTGAAGTGCAATAAAAACCATGTTTTCACGATTTAAGTAAATGTTAATAAATAAATAACTGTAGGATGTGACTTTGCTGAATCTTAATGGTTGTATTTTCCCAGAACACAACACATAGGCCAGTATTTACTAATATTCGTGTTTGTGTCGGTTTGTGTAGTGTTTAAACTCGTCTTGTATCGGGTGCATTTTCATGCAACCTTTTGAAACTATATACGCCAAGTTACTAAGCATTCGAGTTTATTGTTTTCGTGTTTTCCGATGTCGATGCCAGTCGTTTTTTTTTGGCACATTTACGGCCGTCATTGTCGTTTGCGTACGTGTTTGTGTTGTTTTTGCTGGGTTTCTTTCTAAGTTAAACGCGGCAGGTTTTTTTTTCTTCCCGCGGCCGCATTTTCACTTTTAGTTTCGGTTTTCATCCCCGTTCGTGATTGGTTGTGTTTCAGATGGTAGGAGTGTCTGTGCGCAACCATATAAATACGCCCCAAACCGTCCGCACCTCGTGGGTTTAGTTAGTGGTGAGGAGAGAGGTTGTGCAGTGGAGTTTGGTGAGTAGTGTTTGTTTGGAGGAGTATTTTTTGCGAGTTCTGAGTGTTGTATTGTGTTTGAAAGTAGTTTTGTCATTCTTGTTGTCTTGTATTTTTTGGTTTTGTCTCAATTTTTGTCCAAGTTTTTTTTATTTATAGTCCCTTGTCAGAGTGTGTGTGTGTGTGTGTGTGTGTGTGTGTGTGTGTGTGTGTGTGTGTGTGTTTAGTGTAGTGGTAGCGGAGAAGTGTTTTGTTTTGTCTTTTTTTTTTCTGTGTTGTTTAGTCACACAATTATGTGTGACTCAGAGGTGGCTGAGGTGAGTGAGGTGGAGGGTGTTAGTGAGGGGGAGGAGGTTTGTCAGGTGGAGGAGGTGAGGGTTAGGGAGGTGGAGGAGGTTGGTGAGGTTGCTGCAGCAGCCTCAAGTGACAGTGATAGTGACAGTCAGATAGCTCCGCAGCCACGCACCACTACTAAGACTGGGCGGAATGTAAAGTTTAGTTATGCAGAAAATGTGGCATTGGTGCGGGAGCTGATGAAGTATCAGCGGCAGCTATTTGGGCCTGAGTCCGCCAAGGTGCCAACACGGAAGAAGACTGTGTTGTGGGCGAAAGTAGTTGCTGCTGTAAATAGTGAGGGGGTGGTGAAGCGGACGGAGGACACGTGCCGCAAACGGTACTATGACATAAAGCGACGTGTCAAGTCCAAAATGGCCAAGGAGGCGAAGTCGGCTCGCAAAACCGGTGGTGGTCCGCCCTTTATTGCCACATATCTGGACTATGAGGAGCCCATGCGGACTATAATCCCTCCAGAAGTAGTGTCTGCAACCCATGTCCGGGATTCCGATCGCCCCAGGAAGGATGGTGAGCATGTGTATTTGCCTTAACATTCTATGACATTACTTCTGGCTTACTGTACATTTTAAATGTGTGTCATGTAACGTTGCATATTACTCCCATCTTCAAGTGTGCGTCATCAAATACATTGTTTTGGGTCATGGTTCATTCAAAAGTCAATGTAACGTCTTACTTGCTTGTATGTCATGTGGTTTTTGGACAGTACATTTTCCATGTGTAGTTTGGACTTGGTGTGTCATTGAATTGTCCAGCAATAATGTTTTACTTTTGCACATTGTACATTTTGAAAGTTGGACTATGTTTTTTTTATTCTGTTATCAATGTGCAATGTTTCCAAATCAGTGGTTGATATGTTAGAGGCTGGAGTAGTACAAAGTGTCTTTGAAGGCAGTTACATGTATAATTTCATTAGTACTCAATGTAATATTGTTTAAGTCAAGGCCACTATTTGCTGGTTCATTTTGAGTCTGTATTTGTACACTGACACAACAACTGCAGACTTAGTTACCTTACTGTTTTTTTTGTTTAATTTTTTTAAATTTTTGTTGGCCTCATATTGTGTTAATGTGTGTTTGGAGTGCCACATCACAGACCTATTTCTATATCGCATCTGTATTTTTTTTCCATTTTATTTGAAAATGAAGCTGTGTGTGTTTTGGCTTGTTAGTGTATGTTTTTGGAATTGTGTCCTATGTCTGTGTCCTGTATATGATTCCCTGTGTTGCACTTTCCATAGTGCATATGGCTATTGGACAATGTTTTGGGTTTGTTATTGTGCTTTTTGTGTTTAATGTCCTTATTTTTAGATTCATAATAAAACATCCATTTTTTAAAGATGTAATGTTTATAAGCATAATGGGTGGATGTATTAACAATAGCATGAATAAATTTTTTTTTTTTTGATTTACAGTGTTGAAAAAAAGCAGTACTGGTCGTCCTACAGTCACTCCCATCACATCTGATGATGATGACGCTGCGGAAGCAGGTAAAGTGTCCATTGTAGTATAGGTTAGGTTTGTAAATGAATGGCCATAACAAAATGTCACTTTCAATACTAGGTCCATCCAAAGAAGTCTTAAGCAGCAGAAGGCGCACTTCTGGAACACACCACAAAAAACATCTGCCAGCAAAGAAAGCAAGGTCTGATGTCCAGGGCCAACCACAGCAGGCTACTCCGCCACGAAGATTATCTACTGTTTGTTCGGTGCCCTCACTCCAAATTTTGGACACACCTCCAAGACGACAACCACACTCCCCTCATCTTGATTGTGAGTAACAAACTGTGATAACAATTAAAAATGTCAGAACTTTAAAAAACCATTTACTTAAACTCATTAAGTAAATACCCATCAAAATGTGCTATACTTACCCAAATCAGTAAAACATGAAATGTAAACCAAACAAAATGGCCTACACAACATCCAGTAAAGATATGTATGTCCACTTCAGCCATACAGTAGCACATTGTGTGGAAGATGCTGCAACAGAAACTCATGTGTAAGCTTTGCAAATAGTAAGGTTGTTAGAATCATTTACACATGTGTGCTTGTCCTAACATTGCCAACTGCATACAAAAACATTACTATGTTTTGGTTGGAGACACTATAAGGCAACACATTATGGATTACAATGTGTTTTTAGGCAGGAGTATGTCTGATGTACCATACAACTCATGTGTTTGCTTTCAGAATGAAGTAACCAGACACATTTGCCACAAACAGGCATACTGTATGTATGTATTTAAGTAATGAGTGATGATGTTGCTAGGCCGGAAATCTGAAAGCACCAGTCCATTACATGTGTTCCATGTTTAGTGCTTTGTACCAATGTATTAAACATATGGATAAGTAACAGATAAATGTTTTTAATTTCAGCTTCTAGTCCTGGTACCAGCATCCCTCCGCAACAACAGCAACACAGTGACATGGATGACACAATCATGTTAGAAATGCATCCAGTAAGCGAAGGAATCAGCCCCCCAGCACCTGTGAGTACTCCCCCACAGCAAAGCACACCACCAACCCAACACAGCCCAACAACACCAGTAACACAAGGCCCTGATCAAGTGTTCTTGACCATTTGGGCTAGACAGCAGGCCACTAATGAAGATTGCCTGCGTAGGCAGACCAAAATGTTTGCAAGCCTACCATCTCACCTCAGACGAATCAGCAGAAATCTGAGTAGACAAAATGAAACAAACACAAGAATAGCAAATACCATGGAAATCATACGTGCGCAGACATTACATATGTCATGGGCAACTTACAGCGCATAATGGAAGAACAGCACAGACAACAGCAAAGCTATATAAACATTTTAGAAAGCAATCAAATGATCAATGAATCCATGTCCAGAATTGTAGACAATCAAAATGCTGCAACACGTGAACTCAATGCCACCCTCAGTAACCTCAATGAAACACTCAGATCCCTGCAGCAACAGCAAACAAGCAGCAGTTCTGGTACGACTACTCCAAATGTAACGCCAGTGTCATCACCACCAAGGCGCTCCACCAGAGCACGCCAACACGACAGTGGTAAAGGCAAAGGCCAGGACAAGCAACCACCCAAATAAACATAAAAAAAAAACACACCCATTTCTTTAAAGAGAAGAGAAACAAAACACTTACCAAGTGTATGATTAACAGAATATATATAACACTTAGCTCCTTGACAATTTGTACAACATCATTAATTATAACTGGTACAAACAACAAAAGGAATTTTGTACACACATTTCTTCTTTATCATCTTTGTATTTTTTGTTAGCAGGAAACTGTTGTTTGAGCTGCACATAGATGTTAGCATGCAGAAAGCAGACCACTTGATTTTTTTCTAATCATTACTCTTTCTAGATTCTAATCATTCTTTGAGCCAGCAGACAGACTAATTGGCAGCCAGGCAGATTGTCTTAAGCAGGCAGAAAGCACACCACTTGATTTTTTTCTAATCATTACTCTTTCTAGATTCTAATCATTCTTTGAGCCAGCAGACAGACTAATTGGCAGCCAGGCAGATTCATCCATGACCAATACAATTTACAATGTGAATTGTAACTGTTTTACATTTCTTCTCTAGACGAATTGACAAGAAAAACACAATTGAGTTGGCTAAAAGTGTCCTAATATGTTGGGAGTAATATTTAGATAATTCAGTCCGAAAATGACTGACATTATTGTTGTGCCATGTTTGTGTGTGTTAAAAATAAGTAATCAGATTTAAAAACATGATGCAGAAACAACAACATTTGAAATATTTGAAAGTTGAACACAAATGTGTGTAATAATGGATATATGTTGTTAAATGTGTATTGCCTTACAAATCTACAATTTTTGGCCAGCAAACATAAGGAAATAAATTATTTTGCATGAGAGAAGTTTGTGTCCCTTTTATAGGCATCCTAATTCAAGTTAGAATGATTTGTAAGTGTCAACACATGTAAACACGGCTGAAAAAACAGGTCTATTTTTTTGCCGCTTTTTTTACCGATTCGCAAAAAAATACGACCGCAATTGAGCACTCGGAGACTAACACCCAAATACGAATGAATAGTGAATTCCCGTATTGTATGAAATAACCGATGGTCTATTCATTCGTATTTCGGAACTTTGCCAATCAAACCATTACGAATAGTCCAAACACTGCAGAGATTGGTGCTTAGTGAATTCCCGGATTGGGACTTAGAAAAAAAACAACACAAATCGGACAAACTCGAATTCTTAGTAAATATTGGCCATAGAATGGGTAAATCTTTCATTCCATATTTGCACCATGAGACTTTTGGGGCTATTCAGAGATGGACGTAGCCGTGCAGCAGCGTCCTTCTGGTCTGCGCGCACACACTGGCATCAGTGCGCATGTGCAACCGTAACCATGTGATCGCATCCCGGAAGCCGTGGGTGTCCGGATGGGGGCTGCACCGCGGCTTTTACTAGGGCACAGTCCGGACAACGCAGGCATGTGCAGACTGTTTTCAGGGGCGGCTGCGTGACATCACATGCAGTCGCTCCAATCAAAAAAATGCAGTTGGACCGCAAGACAGGGGTCAACCTTAAATCGATGCATCGCAGGGTGGCGCCACTTTATATCCCTCTTGGGGGTCCACGACCCCTCTGGAGGGAGACGCGCGCCACCGTGCCCACACCGCGGCGAGCGCAGCGAGCCCGCAAGGGGCTCATTTGCGCTTGCCATGCTGTCGGTATGCCGGCGGTCGGGATTCCAGCGCCGGCATGCTGGTCGCCGGGAGCCCGGCCGCCGACATACAATAATACACCCGCTGAAAGGGCATTCAACCTCCAAAAGATAGTCTGTTTACTTTGGATATATGTCTATGCCATAACAAAGGGTATTTTTTTGTTTTATGTTTTTTTTTCTTATTGTCTACCGCTGTAGAGGAAATTTTTTTGACAGCTTCAGATTTGCCCACTTCATCGTTATCGCTTCGGATTACTCTGTATTTTGAATGTGAGTTATGCTCTTCCTTGCTTGCGCTAATAATCATGGACACTGGGGGTAATTCAGAGTTGATCGCAGCAACAAATTTGTTAGCAGTTGGGCTAAACCATGGGCCTAATTCAGACCTGATCGTAGCAGCAACTTTGTTAGTACATGAGCAAAACGGTGGGGGCAATTCAGACCTGATCGCTCGCTAGCGTTTTTTTTTTTGCAGCGCTGCAATCAGGTCCGAACTGCGCATCCGTATGCATCACAATGCACAGGGGCGTCACACGGGTACAAAGCAGATCGTTGCTGTGCGATGGGTTTTACAAAAAATCCATTCGCACAGCCCATCGATAGCGTTTGCAGGGTGGGTGTCAGATGTCAATTCTGGCCTTGGACAGGCTGAAGTGATCGCAGCGGCTGAGTAAGTTGTGGGCAACTCAGAAACTGCACAAAGTTTTTTGTGTACCGCTCGGCCGCACATGCGATCGCACAGTTGCACAGCTAAAATACATTCCCCGGTGGGCAGCGACTATGCGAACGCAGGACTGTAAAAACCAGCTAGCGAGCGATCAGGTCTGAATTACCCCCCATGTGCACTGCAGATATAACATGTGCAGAGAGAGTTAGATTTGGGTGGAGTGTGTTCAATCTGAAATTTAAATTGCACTATAAAAATAAAGCAGCTAGTATATGTACCCCGCACAGAAACAATATAGCACACACCCAAATCTAACTCTCTCTGCACATGTTATATTTGCCCCCCCCCCTGCCGTGCACATGGGGGGTCATTCATCGTAGCCCTGCAAAATTTAGACGCCAAGCACAGGGCTATCCCGCCCCGCATGTCAGTGCCGCCCCGCGCAGAAGTGCAAAAGCATCGCACAGCGGCGATGCATTTGCACTTTAGGAGTAGCTCCCGGCCAGCGCAGCTTTAGCGTGCTGGCCGGGAGCTACTCGTTGCTCCCCGGCCCGCAGCAGCTGCGTGTGACATCACGTAGCCGCTCCGGCCCGCCCCCCCATGCAGGCCGGCCACGCCCACAAAACGGCGGTCAAACGCCGCCGTTTCGTCCCCGCCCAGCGACCGCCTCAACCTGTCAATCAGGCAGAGGCGATCGTACCGCAGCGACGGCCTTCGGCCGTCTGGCATGCGCCGGCACACTTGTGACCTGATCGCATCACTTCGATAAACTGCAGCGCGCGATCGGGTCAGAATGGCAAAACCGTGGGGGTCAATCTGCTAACAAAGTTGCTGCTACGATCTGGTCTGTATTAGGCCCCACGTGCACTGCAGGAGTGGCAGATATAACATTTGCAGAGAGAGTTAGATTTGGGTGGGTTATTTTGTTTCTGTGCAGGGTAACATCATTAGTGAGAACCAGCATGGGTTTGTGAAAAATAGGTTATGTCAAACTAATTTAATGAACTTCTATGAAGAAGTAAGTGCAAATTTAGACAAGGGAAATGCTGTGGATGTGGTCTTTTTAGATTTTGCAAAAGCCTTCGACACAGTACCTCACACGAGGTTGTGTCTTAAATTAAGAGAGCTGGGACTTGGAGACAGCGTTTGTACTTGGGTCAAAAATTGGTTGGAAAATAGAGAACAGCGAGTGGTGGTCAATGGAACATTTTGGAGTTGGACTAAAGTATTAAGTGGTGTACCTCAAGGATCTGTACTAGGCCCTCTGCTGTTTAATATATTTAGAAATTATATAGTAAATGGTATTGAGAGTAAAATATCAGTTTTTGCGGATGATGCTTAACTGTATAATAATTTAGATGAGATCAGGATGTTGACTCTCTTCAAAATGATTTCACTAAACTGGGGGGTTGGGCAACAAAGTGGAGTATGAGGTTCAATATAGAGAAATGTAAAAATATGCATTTTTGGGATCAAAAACAAACAGGCAATCTATACATTGGGGGAGATTCAAATTTTTGAAAAGTCAGTTGGGAGTCTGTTTTTTCCTATCTAATAGACAGGAAAAAACAGACACTTAACCAACTTTTAAAACATTTGAATTCCACCCATTGAATGGGGTAATTCTTGGAAAATCAATATTGGAGAAAGATTTGGGGGTGATCATTGACAGTAGACTTAGCAGTAGTCCACAATGTCGAGATGCTGCAGTAAAGGCCAATAGGGTACTAGCATGCATACAACGGGGAATAGAGACCAGAGATGAAAGTGTAATCCTGCCACCGTATAAATCGTTGGTACGGCCCCCATCTAGAATACTGTGTACAATTTTGGACTCCGCACTATAAAAAAGACATGGTTGAACTAGAAAGGGTTCAGAGAAGAGCTACAAAATTAGTTAAGGGCCTAGAGTAATTTGATTATGAGGAAAGACTACTTAGGCTGGATATTGCATCCACTCTGCACAGTCCACACATCCTTACATGTCTTCTCATCATTCATCTCGACCCCGATTCATCATTACTGTATGACCATATCATACAGCCCACCAAGAACCTTTGCAATCTGGTGGACAGTTATGCAATAGATAGCACCTATCCTTGTGTATCCATGCCTATTTGCCTATAGATTGTAAGCTTGCGAGCAGGCGCTTCCTACCTCTATGACTGTTATTACCCAGTTTTGTGATATCATTGTTTTGTTATATCATTGTTATTTTCAGTTGTAAAGCGCAACAGAATTTGCTGCGCTATATAAGAAACTGTTAATAAATAAAATAAATTATATGTTTACACTGGAAAAAAGGCGCATAAGAGGGGACATGATTAATATCTTCAAATATATCAAGGGGCAATATAAGGAACTTTCAGGTGATTTACTTATTAAGAGCTCTGTACACAGGATACGTGGTCATCCTCTGAGGTTGGAGGGGAGGAAGTTTAAGACCAAGCGAAGGAAAGGTTTCTTCACAGTGCGGACTGTGAGTTTATGGAATTCACTGCCGGAGAAAGTGGTAATGTCGGATTCAATTGAGACATTTAAGAAAGGATTAGACAAATATTTTGCGGAAAATAGCATCAAAGGTTCTAAATAGATTGGAGATAATACAGCATATAGCACTATAGGCTGAAATCGATGGACAATAGTCTTTTTTTCAACCTCAACAACTATGTAACTATACTGGCTGCTTTATTTTTACACTGCAATTTAGATTTCAGTTTGAACTCACCCCACCCAAATCTAACGCTCTCTGCACATGTTATATCTGCGCCCCCCCCCCTGCAGTGCACATGGTTTTGCCCAACTGCTAACAAAACTGTGAATTAGGCCTACTGATGGTCACTGAAAAAGAGAAGTAGCTTAGTGAGCGCTCTGCGCTTGCAACCCTTTGGAAATGGAAAGGTGCAAATAAAATTCTATACTGATGATGCTCAGAGACTTTAAACAGTTGTAATATAACATTGTTACATTGCGTGTGGTCCATCATTTAGTAATGATTCTACTTACGGAGATGTTTCTGCTAAAGCATTGAATAGAAAGAAAGTGCAACAGCGGCCTCTGCAGGCTGGAAGAAAATATTACACTCTCTCCATAAACCATTATATGCATTTGATAGTGTTCTGATTTGTAGAATACAAGTACTTATATAACATATAAAGAAATATCACTTATGTGCATTTGTGACATAAATTACTTTCTCTGACGTCCTAGTGGATGCTGGGAACTCCGTAAGGACCATGGGGAATAGCGGGCTCCGAAGGAGGCTGGGCACTCTAGAAAGATTTACGACTACCTGGTGTGCACTGGCTCCTCCCACTATGACCCTCCTCCAAGCCTCAGTTAGATTTTGTGCCCGGCCGAGGTTGGATGCACACTAGGGGCTCTCCTGAGCCTTTAGAAAGAAAGATAGAAATTAGGTTTTTTATTTTCAGTGAGACCTGCTGGCAACAGGCTCACTGCAGCGAGGGACTAAGGGGAGAAGAAGCGAACCTGCCTGCTTGCAGCCAGCTTGGGCTTCTTAGGCTACTGGACACCATTAGCTCCAGAGGGATCGACCGCAGGCCCAGCCTTGGTGTTCGGTCCCGGAGCCGCGCCGCCGTCCCCCTTACAGAGCCAGAAGCAAGAAGAGGTCCGGAAAATCGGCGGCAGAAGACATCAGTCTTCACCAAGGTAGCGCACAGCACTGCAGCTGTGCGCCATTGCTCCTCACACACACTTCACACTCCGGTCACTGAGGGTGCAGGGCGCTGGGGGGGGGCGCCCTGAGAAGCAATAATAACACCTTGGCTGGCAAAAATACCACAATATATAGCCCCAGAGGCTATATATGTGGAAAATACCCCTGCCAGAATATAGGAAAAAGCGGGAGAATAGTCCGCGGAAAAGGGGCGGAGCTATCTCCCTCAGCACACTGGCGCCATTTCTCCTTCACAGATCCGCTGGAAGGAAGCTCCCTGGCTCTCCCCTGCAGTCTACACTACAGAAAAGGGTAAAAAAGAGAGGGGGGGCACTAAATTTAGGCGCAGTATACAATTATATAGAAAAAGCAGCTATAGGGGACATAACTCAGTTAGTCCCTGCATTATATAGCGCTCTGGTGTGTGCTGGCATACTCTCACTCTGTCCCCCTAAAGGGCTTTTGTGGGTCCTGTCCTCTGTTGGAGCATTCCCTGTGTGTGTGCGGTGTGTCGGTACGGCTGTGTCGACATGTTTGATGAGGATAATGATGTGGAGACGGAGCAGATGCCTTTAGAAGGGATGTCACCCCCTGCGGGGCAGACACCTGAGTGGTTGAGCTTATGGAAAGAAATGAGTGCACGTATAGACTCCTTACATAAGAAATTTGACGACATGCCAAATGTGGGACAGCCGACTTCTCAGCTCGTGCCTGTCCAGGCGTCGCACAGGTCATCAGGGGCTCTAAAACGCCCGCTACCTCAGACCCAGATGTCGACACTGATACTGACACCAGTGTCGACGACGATGAGTCTAACCTGATGCCCACTAAGGCCATTCACTGCATGATTGAGGCAATGAAAGAGGTGTTACACATTTCTGATATAAATACAGGTACCACTAAAAAGGGTATTATGTTTGGGGAGAAAAAACTACCCGTAGTTTTCCCCCCATCAGATGAATTAAATGAAGTGTGCGAAGAAGCGTGGGCTTTCCCTGATAAAAAATTGGTAATTCCTAAGAAGGTACTAATGGCGTTCCCTTTCCCGCCAGAGGATAGGTCACGTTGGGAAACACCTCCTAAGGTGGATAAAGCGCTCACACGTTTGTCTAAAAAGGTGGCACTACCATCTCCGGATACGGCCGCCCTCAAGGAACCTGCTGATAGAAAGCAGGAGGCGATCCTGAAGTCTGTATATACACACTCAGGCATTATACTTAGGCCAGCTATTGCGTCAGCTTGGATGTGCAGTGCTGCCGCTGCGTGGTCAGATAAACTGTCAGAAAATATTGACACATTAGACAGAGACACGATCCTGCTAACCATAGACCATATCAAAGACTCAGTCTTATATATGAGAGATGCACAGAGGGAAATCTGCCGACTGGCATCTAAAGTAAGTGCATTGTCCATTTCTGCTAGGAGAGGCTTATGGACTCGCCAGTGGACAGGAGATGCAGATTCTAAAAGGCACATGGAAGTTTTGCCATATAAGGGTGAGGAATTATTTGGGGATGGTCTCTCGGACCTAGTTTCCACAGCAACGTCTGGGAAGTCAGCATTTTTACCCCATGTCCCCTCACAGCCTAAGAAGGCGCCGTTTTATCAGGTTCAGTCCTTTTGGACCCAGAAAAACAGGCGTAGAAAAGGCGGGTCTTTTCTGTCCAGAGGCAGAGGTAGGGGAAAAAGGCTGCAACAAACAGCAGGTTCCCAGGAGCAAAAGTCCTCCCCCGCTTCTTCTTCCAAGTCCGCCGCATGACGGTGGGGCTCCACAGGCGGAGCCAGGTACGGTGGGGGGCCGCCTCAAGAATTTCAGCGATCAGTGGGCTCGCTCACAGGTGGATCCCTGGATCCTTCAAATAGTATCTCAGGGGTACAAACTGGAATTCGAGGCGTCTCCACCCCACCGGTTCCTAAAATCTGCCTTGCCGATTGCTCCCTCAGACAGGGAGGCGGTGCTAGCGGCAATTCACAAGCTGTATTCCCAGCAGGTGATAATCAAGGTACCCCTACTTCAACAAGGCCGGGGTTACTATTCCACACTATTTGTGGTACCGAAACCAGACGGTTCGGTGAGACCCATTTTAAATTTGAAATCCTTGAACACATACATAAAAAAATTCAAGTTCAAGATGGAATCGCTCAGGGCGGTTATTGCAAGCCTGGACGAGGGGGATTACATGGTATCCCTGGACATCAAGGATGCTTACTTGCATGTCCCCATTTACCATCCTCACCAGGAGTACCTCAGATTTGTGGTACAGGATTGCCATTACCAATTCCAGACGCTGCCGTTTGGACTGTCCACGGCACCGAGGGTATTTACCAAGGTTATGGCGGAAATGATGATACTCCTTCGAAAAAAGGGAGTTTTAATTATCCCGTACTTGGACGATCTCCTAATAAAAGCGAGGTCCAAGGAACAGTTGTTGGTGGGAGTAGCACTATCTCAGGAGGTGCTGCACCAGCACGGCTGGATTCTGAATATCCCAAAGTCACAGCTGGTTCCGACGACACGGCTACTGTTCCTGGGTATGATTCTGGATACAGTCCAGAAAAAAGTGTTTCTCCCGGAGGAGAAAGCCAGGGAGTTGTCATCTCTAGTCAGAGACCTCCTGAAACCAAAACAGGTATCAGTGCATCGCTGCACGCGGGTCCTGGGAAAGATGGTGGCTTCTTACGAAGCAATTCCCTTCGGCAGGTTCCATGCCAGAATCTTTCAGTGGGACCTGTTGGACCAGTGGTCCGGATCGCATCTTCAGATGCATCGCTTAATAACCCTGTCTCCAAGAACCAGGGTGTCTCTACTGTGGTGGCTGCAGAGTGCCCATCTTCTAGAGGGCCGCAGGTTCGGCATACAGGACTGGGTCCTGGTGACCACGGATGCCAGCCTTCGAGGCTGGGGGGCAGTCACACAGGGAAGAAACTTCCAAGGACTATGGTCGAGTCAGGAGACTTCCCTTCACATAAATATTCTGGAACTAAGGGCCATCTACAATGCCCTAAGTCAAGCAAAATCCCTGCTCCTACACCAGCCGGTGCTGATCCAGTCAGACAACATCACGGCAGTCGCCCATGTAAATCGACAGGGAGGCACAAGAAGCAGGATAGCGATGGCAGAAGCCACAAGAATTCTCCGATGGGCGGAGAATCATGTACTAGCACTGTCAGCAGTGTTCATTCCGGGAGTGGACAACTGGGAAGCAGACTTCCTCAGCAGACACGACCTCCACCCGGGAGAGTGGGGACTTCATCCAGAAGTTTTCCAGATGCTGGTAAACCGTTGGGAAAAACCACAGGTGGACATGATGGCGTCCCGCCTCAACAAAAAGTTAAAAAGATATTGCGCCAGGTCAAGGGACCCTCAGGCGATAGCTGTGGACGCTCTAGTGACACCGTGGGTATACCAGTCGTTTTATGTGTTCCCTCCTCTGCCTCTCATACCAAAGGTATTGAGAATAATAAGAAAGCGAGGAGTAAACACAATTCTCGTGGTTCCGGATTGGCCAAGACGAGCGTGGTAACCGGAACTTCAAGAGATGCTCTCAGAGGACCCGTGGCCTCTACCGCTCAGACAGGACCTGCTACAGCAGGGGCCCTGTCTGTTCCAAGACTTACCGCGGCTGCGTTTGACGGCATGGCGGTTGAACACCGGATCCTGAAGGAAAAGGGTATTCCGGAAGAAGTCATTCCTACGCTTATTAAGGCCAGGAAAGATGTTACGGCAAAGCATTATCACCGCATATGGCGAAAATATGTTGCATGGTGCGAGGCAAAAAAGGCCCCAACAGAGGAATTTCAGCTGGGTCGATTTCTGCATTTCCTGCAAGCAGGAGTGAATATGGGCCTAAAGCTAGGCTCCATTAAAGTACAGATCTCGGCTCTGTCGATTTTCTTTCAAAAAGAACTAGCTTCAGTACCTGAAGTTCAGACATTTGTGAAAGGAGTGCTGCATATTCAGCCCCCGTTTGTGCCCCCTGTGGCACCTTGGGATCTCAACGTGGTGTTGAGTTTCTTAAAATCACATTGGTTTGAGCCACTAAAAACCGTGGATCTAAAATATCTCACGTGGAAAGTGGTCATGTTATTGGCCTTGGCGTCAGCCAGGCGAGTGTCAGAATTGGCGGCTTTATCATGTAAAAGCCCTTATCTGATTTTCCATATGGATAGGGCAGAATTGAGGACTCGTCCCCAGTTTCTACCTAAGGTGGTGTCAGCGTTTCACCTGAACCAGCCTATTGTGGTGCCTGCGGCTACTAAGGATTTGGAGGACTCCAAGTTGCTAGACGTTGTCAGGGCCCTGAAAATATATGTTTCCAGGACGGCTGGAGTCAGAAAATCTGACTCGCTGTTTATCCTGTATGCACCCAACAAGCTGGGTGCTCCTGCTTCTAAGCAGACTATTGCTCGCTGGATTTGTAGTACAATTCAGCTTGCACATTCTGTGGCAGGCCTGCCACAGCCAAAATCTGTAAATGCCCATTCCACAAGGAAGGTGGGCTCATCTTGGGCGGTTGCCCGAGGGGTCTCGGCTTTACAACTTTGCCGAGCAGCTACTTGGTCAGGGGCAAACACGTTTGCAAAATTCTACAAATTTGATACCCTGGCTGAGGAGGACCTAGAGTTCTCTCATTCGGTGCTGCAGAGTCATCCGCACTCTCCCGCCCGTTTGGGAGCTTTGGTATAATCCCCATGGTCCTTACGGAGTTCCCAGCATCCACTAGGACGTCAGAGAAAATAAGAATTTACTCACCGGTAATTCTATTTCTCGTAGTCCGTAGTGGATGCTGGGCGCCCATCCCAAGTGCGGATTGTCTGCAATACTTGTAAATAGTTATTGTTAACTAAAGGGTTATTGTTGAGCCATCTGTTGAGAGGCTCAGTTGTTTTTCATACTGTCAAACTGGATATAGTATCACGAGTTGTACAGTGTGATTGGTGTGGCTGGTATGAGTCTTACCCGGGATTCAAAATCCTTCCTTATTATGTCAGCTCGTCCGGGCACAGTGTCCTAACTGAGGCTTGGAGGAGGGTCATAGTGGGAGGAGCCAGTGCACACCAGGTAGTCATAAATCTTTCTAGAGTGCCCAGCCTCCTTTGGAGCCCGCTATTCCCCATGGTCCTTACGGAGTTCCCAGCATCCACTACGGACTACGAGAAATAGAATTACCGGTGAGAAAATTCTTATTTTCTAAGCTGCTATTTCAAAGCACTGGTTCCCAATTTATTTATTAGCCTATATTTAGAGAGCACCAGCATGCTCCTCAGCACTTGGGAACAAACACAGTAACAAATGTAGATAAAACGTAAGATGGCCTGGCTTGCAATCGATTTATCTCTTAGTATCGTACTATGCATTTCCAGTAATGTACATAAATCTTATAGAACTGTAAAATTTGATTTTCATGAGATAGAAATGTAATAAGCAAACACTATATATGTAAGTGATACCTCTCTTCCTTCAGGTCCAATATTCAGTGAAGGATGTTACTGTCCTGAACAAAACAGTGACGTATGGTTAAAACACATGGCTTGTAATGAGACCATTCCACAAATTGAGCAAGATCTAAAACATTTCCCAACTGTTGATCTTGACAAGATTGCAGTGGAAATTCCAGAGAGATTTGGTGAGCGCCAAAGCTTGTGCCATTACACCATCAAAAATAATAAGGTAAGTTTTCTTTTAGTTTGGGGAAATTTATTTTTTCTCCCCACCTTCCAAAATAAAATCTGCTTCTCTTTTTCAATGTTCATTAATAAATAGACAATAAAAGTACCATACAATTATTTTGAAGGGAGGAATTGGGGCAGGTTCTCAATGAGAAGTTGCTATTGAGAAAGGAAAGGCTGTCAAGGGACAGGAACCTAGAGTAGTATCAGAGGAGAGGGGAAGTTATTGGAAACTTTACAGCTAAAAGAAGAGAGGTAAGAAATAACAGAAATTGATTTATTAACGTGATTTTTTGAGTCCCTTGTCTATGTATTATAAACTTTATTCAAAGACACAGTGAAATGTCTGTATACTGTACCTGCACAATACATAAAGGAGCTTATTCAGAATTGGTAGCAAAGCAAAAAAGGAGCAACTTTGCACCCGGACAAACATGCTGCAGTACAAGCGCCGGGGGTGCAAGTTGTTTTTTTTGTTTGCATGCAGGATAAATGCCGCCAGCTTTACATGTTGACCACAAATACAGGACAGCTTTGTTTTCCTCTGTACATTTTATATTGGCCACAAAGCAACATGGTTTTGACGGAAACCATGAATATCTCCAATAGCTTTTTACTTACATGCCTCCCTGCCACCAGCTTTTTCCTCACATGCCTCCCTGCCACCAGCTTTTTCCTCACATGCCCTCCTGCCACCAGCTTTTTCCTCACATGCTCTCCTGCCACCAGCTTTTTTTCTCGCATGCCCTCCTGCCACCAGCTTTTTCCTCGCATACCCTCTTGCCACCAGCTTTTTCCTTACATGCACTCCTGCCACCAGCTTTTTCCTCACATAAGGTACCTCCCTGCACCAGCTCTTTTTTTCTCACATGCCCTTCTGTCACCAACTTTTTCCTCACATACAGTACCTCCCTTCCCCCTGGTTTTCTCTCACATGCCATTCTGCCCTTCAACTTTTTCCTCACATGTCCCCCTGCCACCAGCTTTTTCCTAACATGCCCCCCTACCACCAGCTTTTTCCTAACATGCCCCCCTGCCACCAGCTTTTTCCTAACCTGCCCCCATGCCACCAGCTTTTTCTAACATGCCCCCCTGCAACCAACTTTTTCCTCACATACAGTACCTCCCTGCCACCAGGTTTTCTCTTACGTCTTAGAGGATACTGGGGTCCACATTACTACCATGGGGTATAGACGAGTCCACTAGGAGCCTCGGGCACTTTAAGAAATCAATAGTGTGTACTGGCTCCTCCCTCTATGCCCCTCCTACCAGACTCAGTTTAGAAAATGTGCCCGGAGGAGCCGGTCACGCTTGGGAAGCTCCTGCAGAGTTTTCTGCATTTATTTTCTATTTTATTGTTTTCAGGCAGGTATGGCACCAGACTGCCTGCATCGTGGGACTTAGAGGGGGGGGGGGGAACGGCCCAACCTCCCTAATGGTCCCGTTCCCCCCTGACAGGACACTGAGCTCCTGAGGGTCCTATTCGCAAGCCCCACCACGACGAGCGTACAGACCCGCAGCACGCCACCACCCCTAACAGAGAGCGTACAGACCTGCAGCACGCCGCCACCCCTAACAGAGCCAGAAGACTGAAGAGTGGTGAGTAGGTGCCTGGTGTCCCGGTTAGCAGGTCGCCGGCTGTAATGGCGGCATAATGGTAGGAGCGCAGCATGCGCGCTGAGCTCCAGGCTCCAGATGCACTGTGTGACCGCTGTGAGGGGTGGCTGGATCCACTACTATTACCCACAACTGGCACATATTACAGGGGTTTTAACACACTGTAACCCTTATTATTCACCTCAGCCAGTATAAAAAGCGGGAAGACCACGCGCAATTACGGGGGTGGGGCCTTCACTATGAGCGGATCCAGCAGCTCACCAGCGCCATTTCCCTTCTGCAGCTTACACAGGCAGCCTAACAGGAAAGCGCAGCTCTTGCACACGGACTCCAGAGCACTTCAGCGGTACCAGCAGGTCATAGAAAAGGGGGGTAGCAATAATTTGGTGTACTAAGCCCTATTAAGGGTACTTAGTTTGTGACCCAGCTAAGTCTATACTTAAGCTATAGAGGCCCTGTGTAGCTGGCTCCCATACTCCCTAGAAGGGCTTTGTGCATTTAACCTATTTCTCTCTGTGAG
Source organism: Pseudophryne corroboree (assembly GCF_028390025.1). Lineage (NCBI taxonomy): Eukaryota > Metazoa > Chordata > Amphibia > Anura > Myobatrachidae > Pseudophryne > Pseudophryne corroboree. The sequence continues at coordinate 375,598,508 of NC_086445.1, read as the reverse complement.
TGTGTTCTTTTACATTTATTATGTCAAAGGAGTGCGTATCATGCACAGCAGAGTGCTTTTCTCAATCTGGGGGATCTCTGCAGTGTACTCAAGATAGTAGTAGTACACATTCTCAGATTAGTGGATCTGAACCTGTTTGGTTAGATTCATTAAAGGGGATGATTTCCAATATTTCAAACAAATTGTCCCAAAATGAAAAGGAGACGCAATACTTAAGGCAATCTGTAGATAACCGGATGAATAGAGATTCAGTGGTTATCCCAGCATCTCAGACCCCTGCTATTTGTCCGCAGAAGCGTTCTCTGGCCCAGATCCTGCAGGCTGACACCGATAATGATGTATCGGACCCAGAGGAGGGGGAGGTGGATTCAGTGGGGGGGATGCAGCTTTAGCACAGGGTATACAGGCCCTGATTGAAGCTATTAGAGAGGTCTTGCACATTCCTGACAAAGTGTCAGAGGATGAGGAGGAATCCTTTTTTAATGTGAAAAAGAAATCCTCTGCTACTTTCCCTGCTTCTAAGGAATTAAATTCCCTCTTTGAAGCAACTTGGGTTAACCCTGACAGGAAGTTTCAGATTACTAAACGATTCATTACATCCTTCCCATTTCCTCAGGACGATAAAAAAAAATTAGAAAACCCACCGACAGTTGACGCATCAGTTTCCAGGCTGTCACGTAAGATAGTTTTACCTGTTCCTGGGGCAGCTTCATTAAAGGATGCTGCAGACCGCAAGATTGAGACTACTCCCAAATCTCTGTACACAGCGGCGGGGGTGGCCCAAAGACCCACTATAGCCTTTACATGGATCACTAGGGCCATTGCAAAATGGTCTGGTAATGTAATTGACTGGTTAGATTCCTTGTCCAGGGGGGAGATTATTTTACTCATACAGCACATACAGGATTCTGCTAACTTTATGGTGGAGGCCATAAAGGAGATTGGACTGCTCAACGCACGAACCACTGCCATGGCAGTGTCAGCATGCAGGGGCTTGTTTCTACGCCAGTGGACTGCGGATGCGGATTCCAGGAAAGGCGTGCAAAGCCTACCATTTACAGGTGAAGCCCTGTTTGGAGATGAACTGGATACGTGGATATCCAAGGCTACGGGTAAGTCTTCATACCTTCCTTCCGCAGCACCCTCGGATAGAAAATCCTATTCTGCACCAACTCTGCAGTCCTTTCGGACAGCGAAGTTTAAAGGTAAGTCCAAAGGTTCCTCTGCTGCCTTCAAAGGCAATAGAAGTAAGCCCAGAAAACCTGCAAATACAGGCTCACAGGATTAGACCTCCGGCTCTGCTTCTACAAAACCTTCAGCATGACGGTGGACCGCACTGCCTGGTCAACGGGCAGGTGGGAGTCCGGTTACGATATTTCAGTCACGTATGGACCACATCATGCCTGGATCCATGGGTAAAAGATCTTATCGTCCAGAGCTACAGACTGGAGTTTCAGGAACTCCCACCTCACAGATTCTTTGAATCAGGCTTGCCAGCTTCACCGGAAGCAAGTATAACCTTGCAAACAGCAGTTCAAAAACTGGTACAGACTCGGGTCATTGTTCCATTTCCAAATCAACTACAAAACAAAGGTTTCTATTCCAATCTGTTTGTGGTACCGAAACCGGACGGTTCGGTGAGGCCTATTTTAAACCTCAAGTCACTGAACCTGTATTTACGGGTGTTCAAATTCAAGATTGAGTTGCTGACAGCGGTGATCTCAGGTCTGGAGGAGGGAGAATTCCTATTTTCTCTGGATATCAAGGATGCGTACCTTCATGTTCCGATTTGGCCGCCTCATCAGGCTTATCTAAGGTTTGCATTACAGGACTGTCACTACCAGTTTCAGGCCCTACCCTTTGGGCTCTCCACGTCTCCGAGGGTGTTTACCAAAGTAATGGCGGAGATGATGATTCTTCTTCACAAGCAAGGAGTGAACATAATACCGTACATGGACGATCTACTGATAAAAGCACCACCCAGGGAGAGGTTGTTACACAGAATTGCCCTCCATGCGTCTGCTCCAGGATCACGGGTGGATTCTGAACCTGCCAAAATCTCACCTGGAACCAACACGGAGGCTTCCGTTCCTGGGGATGATCCTGGATACGGAGGTGCAGAAGGTATTCCTTCCTCTGGAAAAGGCATTGGTGATTCAGTCACTGGTAAGGGACATCCAACGGCCGACCCGGATTTTGGTGCATCTGTGCATTCGCCTCCTGGGAAAGATGGTAGACTCTTACAAGGCACTGCAGTGGGGAAGGTTTCATGCAAGGCCCTTCCAGCTGGATCTGCTGGACAAATGGTCCGGATCGCATCTACACATGCACCAGAGGATACGTCTGTCACCAAAAGTCAGGATTTCTTTTCTGTGGTGGCTACAGACTTCTCACCTGACGGAGGGCCGAAGGTTCGGGATTCAAAATTGGATTCTGCTAACCACGGATGCAAGCCTCAGAGGGTGGGGAGCAGTCACCCAAGGGGGAACACTTCCAAGGTAACCATTCTTCCGATCAACGTTCTGGAACTAAGGGCCATATACAATGCCCTTCTGCAGGCATCCCATCTTCTTCACAATCGAGCCATCCAGGTTCAGCTGGACAATGTGACGGCGGTGACGTACATAAACTGGCAGGGCGGAATGAAGAGCAGGGCAGCAATGTCAGAGGTGACAAGGATTCTCCTCTGGGCAGAAAGACACGCGGTGACGCTGTCCGTGATCTTCATTCCGGTCGTGGACAACTGGGAAGCAGGCTTCCTCAGCAGATACGACCTCCACCCAGGGGAGTGGGGCCTTCACCCGGAGGTGTTCGGGTGCTTGACTCGTCGGTGGGGGACTCCACAGATCGACATGATGGCCTCTCGTCTCAACAAGAAGGTCCAGCGGTATTGCTCCAGGTCAAGAGACCCACAAGCAGTGGCGGTGGATGCTCTGGTGACTCTGTGGGTCTATCAGTTGGTGTATGTCTTTCCTCTACTTCCATTAATCCCAAGAAATCTCAGAGAATTAAAAAGGAAAGGGTTCAAGCAATTCTCATTGCTCCGGATTGGCCAAGAAGGGCTTGGTACGCAGATCTCCTGGAATTGCTTCTGGAGGATCCGTGGCCTCTACATCTTCGGGAGGATCTACGGCAACAGGGGCCATTCATCTATCAAGACTTACCACGGCTACGTTTGACGGCATGGAGGTTGAGCGTCAAATTCTAGCCCGGAAAGGGATTCCGGACAGGGTAATTCCTATCTTGATCCAAACCAGAAAAAGGGTAACATCTAAACATTACCACCGGATTTGGAGGAAATACGTCTCTTGGTGTGAAAACAGAAAATTTCCTGCGGTGGAATTTCAGCTGGGTCGTTTTCTACTTTTTCTGCAGTCTGGGGTGGATGTGGGCCTACGTCTTGGATCAGTAAAAGTCCAGATTTCGGCCTTATCCATTTCCTTCCAGAAACAGTTGGCTTACCTTCTTGAGGTTCAGACGTTCTTGAAAGGGTTCTGCACATCCAATTGCCCTTTGTGCCTCCCACGGCACCTTGGGATCTTAACGTGGTGTTGCAGTTTCTGCAATCGGATTGGTTTGAGCCTTTACAGGAGGTAGATGTAAAGTTTTTTACATGGAAGACCGTCACACTATTGGCCTTGGCTTCGGCGAGGCGCGGTTCAGAATTGGGGGCCTTGTCTCACAAGAGCCCCTATTTGATTTTTCTTGAAGATAGAGCTGAACTCAGAACTCGTCAGCAGTTTCTCCAAAGGTGGTGTCTGCGTTTCATATCAACCAGCCTATTGTGGTTCCGGTGCTTAGTGACACCTCTTCCACTTCAAAGTCCCTGGATATTGTGTAGGCTGTGGAAATCTATGTCAAATGGACAGCTCGTCACAGAAAATCGGACTCGCTGTTTGTGCTTTATGATCCCAATAAAATTGGGTGTCCTGCTTCAAAGCAGTCTATTGCTCGATGGATCATGCTTACTATCCGGCATGCTTACGCTACGGCAGGTTTGCCGGTTTCTAAATCTGTTCATGCCCAATCTACTCGGTCGGTGGGTTCTTCCTAGGCGGCTGCCCGGGTCGTCTCGGCCTTACAGCTCTGCTGAGCAGCTACTTGGTCTGGTTCGAACACGTTTGCTAAGTTCTACAAGTTCGATACTTTGGCCTCTGAGGACCTTCAGTTTGGTCAGTTAGTTCTGCAGGTACCTCAGCACTCTCCCACCCGGTTTGGGAGCTTTGGTACATCCCCATGGTACTAATGTGGACCCCAGTATCCTCTACGACGTAAGAGAAAATAGGATTTTAATTACCTACCGGTAAATCCTTTTCTCGTAGTCCGTAGAGGATACTGGGTGCCCGCCCAGTGCTTCGTGTTTCCTGCATGGTTCTTGGTTAAGTATTGTTGTTGGTTCAGCTGTTGCTGTTCCTGTTCATGTTGGGTTAACATGGTTTTCTTCTTGTATGTGTGTGCTGGTTCGAATCTCACCACTATCCTTTCTGAATCCTTCTCTCAAGATATGTCCATCTCCTTGGGCACAGTTTCTAGACTGAGTCTGGTAGGAGCCAGTGCACACTATTGATTTCTTAAAGTGCCCAAGGCTCCTAGTGGACCCGTCTATACCCCATGGAACTAATGTGGACCCCAGTATCCTCTACGGACTACGAGAAAAGGATTTACAGGTAGGTAATTAAAATCCTATTTTCTCTCACATGCCCTTATGCCCTCTAACTTTTTCCTCACATGTCCCCCTGCCACCAGCATTTTCCTCACATGTCCCCCTCCACCAGCTTTTTCCTCACATGTCCCCCTGCCACCAGCTTTTTCCTCACATGTCCCCTTGCCACCAGCTTTTTCCTAACATGCCCCCCTGCCACCAGCTTTTTCCTCACATGCCCCCCTGCCACCAGCTTCAGTTCTTGAAATATGCAAATGAAGTGGTGACTGAAGGGCAGATGCAGAGCTGAACACATGTCTGATGTAACTGCTCTTGCATTGTGAACTTGAACTTAATTATTCTCCCCCCCCCCCTCCCCCCCATTATCACCTAGTTATACCCCTTCAGCTGCAAGTGGAGATGCTGCTGACTCTACATGGCCCCTAGATGCATGTGTTCAGCTCCAGAGCATTGACATAAGGTGCATGCATCTGCAAGACCTCTGCTTTGCCCAGAGTGTGTATATAAAATGTGATAGTAAGCCTATTTATTCTCAATTATACAAGTCTTGTGTTTAAATGGATGTTTTTTTTTCTTTTTTTCTCTTACGTCCTAGAGATGCTGGGGATAGACGGGCTCCGCAGGAGACATGGGCACTAAAAAGAAATTTAGATATGGGTGTGCACTGGCTCCTCCCTCTATGCCCCTCCTCCAGACCTCAGTTTGATACTGTGCCCAGAGGAGACTGGGTGCATTACAGGGAGCTCTCCTGAGTTTCCCTGAAAGAAAGTATTTTGTTAGGTTTTTTTTTTTCAGGGAGCCTGCTGGCAACAGGCTCCCTGCATCGTGGGACTGAGGGGAGAGAAGCAGACCTACTTAAATGCTAGGCTCTGCTTCTTAGGTTACTGGACACCATTAGCTCCAGAGGGAGTCGGAACGCAGGTCTATCCTTGCAGTTAGTCCCGGAGCCGCGCCGCCGTCCTCCTCACAGAGCCGGAAGATAGAAGCCGGGTGAGTATATGAAGAAAGAAGACTTCAAAGGCGGCAGAAGACTTCGGATCTTCACTGAGGTAACGCTCCCACACAACACACACACAGCAGGCACTGTAAGGGTGCAGGGCGTAGGGGGTGGCGCCCTGGGCAGCAATTAAACCTCTTCTCTGGCATATTATATATATATATATATATATATATATATATATGGGCTTGGCTCTGTATATATGAGATCCCCCGCCGGTTTTTCAAAACAATCGAGCGGGACCGAAGCCCACCGCTGAGGGGGCGGGGCTTGATCCTCAGCACTCACCAGCGCCATTTTCTCCACAGCACACGCCGAGAAGCTGGCTCCCCGGACTCTCCCCTGCTGAACACGGTGACAGAGGGTTTGAAAGAGGTGGGGGGGGGGCACATAATTTGGCGCAGTGTTATAGATATAATTATAAAAAGCGCTATCTGTGTAATTTGTTTCCCTGGGTCATTGGCGCTGGGTGTGTGCTGGCATACTCTCTCTCTGTCTCTCCAAAGGGCCTTGTGGGGGAACTGTCCCCAGATTCCCTGAGTGTGTGGTGTGTCAGTACGCGTGTGTCGGCATGTCTGAAGCGGAAGGCTCTTCTAGAGAGGAGGTGGAACAAATGAGTGTGGTGTCTCCGTCGGCAACGCCGACACCTGACTGGTTGGATATGTGGAATGTTTTATATGCAAATGTGAATTTATTGCACAAAAGGTTGGACAAAGCTGAGTCCAGGGAAGGTACAGGGAGTTTAGCCCTGCCTTTCACTATGTCACAGGGACCTCCTGGGTCTCAAAAGCGCCCACTATCCCAAATAGTAGACACGGATACCGACACGGATTCTGATTCCAGTGTCGACTACGATGATGCAAAGTTGCAGCCAAAATTGGCTAAAAGTATTCATTATATGATTATTGCTATAAAAGAGGTGTTGCATATCACGGATGAACCCTCTGTCCCTGACACGAGGGTCCACATGTTTAAAGAAAAGAAACCTGAGGTAACCTTTCCTCCATCTCATGAGCTGAACGAATTATTTGAAAAGGCTTGGGAATCTCCAGATAAAAAACTGCAGATTCCCAAAAGGATTCTTATGACGTATCCTTTCCCGACTAAGGACAGGATACGGTGGGAATCCTCCCCAAGGGTGGACAAAGCGTTGACACGCTTATCCAAAAAGGTAGCGCTGCCATCTCAAGATACGGCATCCCTCAAGGATCCTGCTGATCGCAGGCAGGAGACTACCTTGAAGTCTATTTACACACATACTGGTACCTTACTCAGACCGGCGATAGCGTCGGCTTGGGTTTGTAGCGCTGTAGCGGCGTGGACAGATACCTTATCTGCTGATATAGATTCGCTGGATAAGGAAACCATTTTATTGACCCTGGGTCATATTAAAGATGCTGTCCTGTATATGAGAGATGCTCATAGACACATTGGCCTACTGGGTTCCAGGGCCAACGCTATGGCTATTTCGGCTAGGCGAGCCCTATGGACCCGACAATGGACGGGCGATGCCGACTCGAAGCGGCATATGGAGGTTTTACCTTACAAGGGTGAGGAATTATTTGGGGAAGGTCTCACGGACCTAGTTTCCACGGCTACGGCAGGTAAATCAACTTTTTTGCCTTATGTTTCCTCACAGCCTAAGAAAACGCCACATTATCAGATGCAGTCCTTTCGTTCGCATAAAACCAAGAGAGTGCGGGGATCTTCCTTTCTTGCCAGAGGTAAGGGCAAGGGGAAAAAGCTGCCAGCCACAGCTAGTTCCCAGGAGCAGAAGTCCTCCCCGGCCTCTACAAAATCCATCGCATGACGCTGGGGCTCCGCTGAGGGAGTCCGCCCCAGTGGGGGCACGTCTTCGACTTTTCAGCCACATCTGGGTTCAGTCACAGGTGGATCCCTGGGCAATAGAAGTTGTTCCCAGGGTTACAAGCTGGAATTCGAAGAGGTGCCTCCTCGCCGGTTTTTCAAATCGGCCCTGCCGGCTTCTCCCCCAGAGAGGGAGATAGTGTTAAAAGCTATTCAAAAATTGTGTCTTCAACAAGTGGTGGTAAATGTCCCCCTGCTGCAGCGGGGGATGGGGTATTACTCAACCCTGTTTGTAGTTCCGAAACCAGACGGTTCGGTCAGGCCCATTTTGAATTTAATATCCTTAAACCTATACTTAAAAAGGTTCAAGTTCAAGATGGAGTCGCTCAGAGCTGTCATCGCCAGCCTGGAAGGGGGGATTATATTGTGTCCCTGGACATAAAGGATGCATACCTTCATGTCCCCATATATCCGCCTCATCAGGCGTTCCTGAGGTTTGCTGTACAGGATTGTCATTACCAATTTCAGACGTTGCCGTTTGGGCTTTCCACGGCCCCGAGGATTTTCACCAAGGTAATGGCAGAAATGATGGTGCTCCTGCGCAAGCAGGGTGTCACAATTAACCTGTACTTGGACGATCTCCTAATAAAAGCGAGATTGAGAGAACAGTTGCTGGACAGTGTATCACTCTCCCTGAGGGTGTTGCAGCAGCACGGCTGGATTCTCAATATCCCGAAGTCACAGTTGATTCCAACGACTCGTTTGCCCTTCTTAGGCATGATTCTGGATACAGACCAGAAAAGGGTTTATCTTCCGATGGAAAAGGCCCAAGAACTCATGTCTTTGGTCAGGGAACTATTGAAGCCAATGAGGGTGTCGGTACATCACTGCACCCAAGTTCTGGGAAAGATGGTGGCGACTTACGAGGCCATTCCATTCGGCAGGTTCCATGCGAGAACTTTTCAGTGGGACCTTCTGGACAAGTGGTCCGGGTCACATCTACAGATTCATCAGATGATCACCCTGTCCCCCAGGGCCAGGTTATCTCTCCTGTGGTGGCTGCAAAGTGCTCACCTTCTGGAGGGTCGCAGGTTTGGAATTCAGGACTGGGTTCTGGTAACCACGGACGCGAGCCTCCGAGGTTGGGGTGCAGTCACACAGGGAAGAAACTTCCAGGGTCTCTGGTCAAGCCAGGAGGCTTGTCTTCACATCAACGTTCTGGAGTTGAGGGCCATTTACAACGCCCTACGTCAAGCGGAAAATTTGCTTCGCAACCTACCGGTTCTGATCCAGTCAGACAACATCACCGCAGTGGCGCATGTAAACCGCCAAGGCGGAACAAAGAGCAGAGTGGCAATGGCGGAAGCCACCAGGATTCTTCGCTGGGCGGAAAATCATGTAAGTGCCTTGACAGCAGTCTATATTCCGGGAGTGGACAACTGGGAAGCAGACTTCCTCAGCAGACACGATCTACATCCAGGAGAGTGGGGACTTCATCAGGAAGTCTTCGCAGAGATTGCAAGTCGGTGGAGACTGCCCCAGATAGACATGATGGCGTCACGCCTCAACAAGAAACTACCGAAGTATTGCACAAGGTCGAGGGACCCTCAGGCAGTGGCGGTGGACGCCCTGGTGACACCTTGGGTGTTTCAGTCGGTCTATGTGTTTCCTCTTCTTCCGCTCATCTCAAAGATATTGAGAATCTTAAGACGGAGAGGAGTACAGGCAATTCTCATTGTTCCAGATTGGCCGCGAAGGGCCTGGTATCCGGATCTGCAGGAAATGCTCACAGAAGATCCGTGGCCTCTTCCTCTCAGAGAGGACCTGTTGCAACAGGGCCCCTGCGTGTTCCAAGACTTACCGTGGCTACGTTTGACGGCATGGCGGTTGAACGCCGGATCCTAGCGGAAAAGGGCATTCCGGATGAGGTCATTCCTACTTTGATAAAGGCTAGGAAAGACGTGACAGCGAAACATTATCAACGTATATGGAGAAAGTACGTATCTTGGTGTGAGTCCAGGAATGCTCCTCCGGAAGAATTCCATTTGGGCCGTTTCCTTCACTTCCTACAAACGGGAGTGAGTTTGGGCCTAAAATTAGGCTCCATTAAGGTTCAGATTTCGGCCCTATCCATTTTCTTTCAGAAGGAATTGGCTTCTCTCCCAGAAGTCCAGACTTTTGTGAAGGGAGTGCTGCATATCCAGCCTCCTTTTGTACCTCCAGTGGCACCCTGGGACCTTAACGTGGTGTTGAGGTTCCTTAAGTCTCACTGGTTTGAGCCACTTAAAACGGTGGAATTAAAATATCTCTGTCACGATCTAGGTAATTCCTTATCAGTATTTACCTTCCAAATGCCTCCTGAGACTGTCCCAGTGTTCCAAGCCTGGATTCCATCTGCACTGTCTGTGTGCAGGACGCTGCATCTCATTGTCTCTAATCTCCTTACTGTGATTCTGGCAGCATCAGGGTTAAGTTTCACATGCAAGTTACAAACAATCTTTCCCTCCAAAAGCTAACATGGGCGCAGCCATGTTTTCCTAATCACGTGATACCTTTCAGCCTATCAGCTGCACTCTGCTCTCAGCCTGATTACCCAGCAGCTGCACTCTGGTCTCTGGTTAATCAGCCAGCCAATCCCTGTTTCCCAGCTGGTATAAATATCTTGTTCCTGGGGTGGAAAGAGGTCAGTGCTTCAATTGTCTTCAGTGATTCCAGTGTGCAGTTCTTCCATGGACTTTCTCTGCTGTACAGCCTGACTCTGCAGTGTCTACATTGCTCCCTGTGACTGGCAGTTACCTGAGACCGGCTTCCAGCTTCTAGCTTCCAGCGGTGCTCTGCCCTGCCAGTAACCATCGGTGTTCCGCCATCGATCCCCAGTAACCATCGGTGTTCCGCCATCGATCCCAAGTCTCCATCGGTGCTCCGCCATCGATCCCAAGTCTCCATCGGTGCTCCGCCATCGATCCCAAGTCTCCATCGGTGCTCCGCCATCGATCCCAAGTCTCCATCGGTGCTCCGCCATCGATCCCAAGTCTCCATCGGTGCTCCGCCATCGATCCCAAGTATTTCTCTGAACTGTGATTCCTGTTACCTGTACCAAGTCATCCGTATTCCTCTGAACTGTGTTTAATAAACCTTTGAACTTTCCTTCGTTGTCTTGGTCACGCCTTCGGGCATTTGTTCTAAAGGTTCCCTGCTTGTCTAAGAACCCTGTACTGCCTCCCAGGTACACATATACCTCAGCCCCTACAACTGAGGCTCCCCCTGGTCAGCACCAGCCCTCAGTTGTGACAGTAAGCACTGACCCCCAAATGGATCCGTCCGGAGACCAGGTCCAAGCGACCAGGCCGATGCAAGAACTTGCAGCCTGCCTTGAACGTCAGGAGACTGCACAGGGCCATGTGATTCGCTGTCTCCAGGATCTCTCCTCTCGGCTGGATGGAATACAAGTAACCCTCCGTGGTTCAGGGGCGTCCAGTGTGCCGACTGCAGTACCTTTGGTGGTATCCCCACCCACCATTCCTGTTTCTGCTCTTTGTCTCCATTTCCGACACCTACCAAGTTTGATGGTTCCCCAAAAGCCTGTCGGGGTTTCCTAAATCAGTGTGAGATATATTTCGAGTTACAGCCTGGCAGTTTCCCAACTGACCGCTCCAAGGTTGCTTACATCATCTCCCTCCTCAGTGGCTCCGCCCTCGATTGGGCATCACCTCTATGGGAGAAGTCTGATGCCCTGCTCTCTTCATATGCAGACTTCGTGGCAACCTTCAGGTGCATCTTTGATGAACCAGGTCGTGTGACCTCAGCCTCCTCCGATATCCTCCGGCTACGTCAGGGGACACAAACAGTCGGTAAATATCTGGTACAGTACCAGATCCTAGTGTCCGAACTTTCCTCAGCCCAAGATGGGGCGTCTGTGTCTACAGCCCAAGATGGGGCGTCTGTGTCTACAGCCCAAGATGGGGCGTCTGTGTCTACAGCCCAAGAAGGGGCGTCTGTGTCTACAGCCCAAGAAGGGGCGTCTGTGTCTACAACCCCAGGAGGGGTATCCAATGTTCAAGCTCTAGTAGGGGCATATGAGTCTTCTCAAAAAGGAGTTTCTGATCTGTCAACCCCAGGAGGGGTGCTGGAGAAAACAACCCTGAGAGAGGTGTCTGATTCGTCAACCCCAGGAGGGGTCACCAAAGTTTCAGCCCCAAGGGAAGTATCCAGAGCCAAGTTCCCAGATGGAAATTTTTGTGCTACAGATGCAGTTATGAACTCCTGTTTGCCGTCTTCAGAGAGCACCACCCTGTTGGCATCCAGCATGGACCAGGTCCAGGATGGTCTAACTGAACATTCAGATACCACTCATTCCGATTCTAACCGGATTCTGACTCCTTCAGTTCCAGCTGATTCAACTGTCTCCAGACTCAATCCGGTTCCATCCATAGGTCCAAAGACTCCTTCGGTTCCAGCCGATTCCAATATCTCTGGACCCAATCCGGTTCCATCCGTAGGTCCAAAGACTCCTTCAGTTCCAGCTGATTCAACGGTCTCCAAACTCAATCCTGTCCTATCCGTCGGCCCAAAGTCTCCGCCGGTCTCAGCCGGTTCAAGTTTGTCTGGACTCAATCTGGTCTCGTCCATAGGTCCAGTACAGTCTCCTCTGGTTCCAGCCAGTTCAAGTTCATCAGGATTCAATCTAGATTCTTCCATTTGTTCAGGTAAAGAATTTATAAGAGGTGTCCTGGGGCCACTCCTAAAGGAGGGGGTGCTGTCACGATCTAGGTAATTCCTTATCAGTATTTACCTTCCAAATGCCTCCTGAGACTGTCCCAGTGTTCCAAGCCTGGATTCCATCTGCACTGTCTGTGTGCAGGACGCTGCATCTCATTGTCTCTAATCTCCTTACTGTGATTCTGGCAGCATCAGGGTTAAGTTTCACATGCAAGTTACAAACAATCTTTCCCTCCAAAAGCTAACATGGGCGCAGCCATGTTTTCCTAATCACGTGATACCTTTCAGCCTATCAGCTGCACTCTGCTCTCAGCCTGATTACCCAGCAGCTGCACTCTGGTCTCTGGTTAATCAGCCAGCCAATCCCTGTTTCCCAGCTGGTATAAATATCTTGTTCCTGGGGTGGAAAGAGGTCAGTGCTTCAATTGTCTTCAGTGATTCCAGTGTGCAGTTCTTCCATGGACTTTCTCTGCTGTACAGCCTGACTCTGCAGTGTCTACATTGCTCCCTGTGACTGGCAGTTACCTGAGACCGGCTTCCAGCTTCTAGCTTCCAGCGGTGCTCTGCCCTGCCAGTAACCATCGGTGTTCCGCCATCGATCCCCAGTAACCATCGGTGTTCCGCCATCGATCCCAAGTCTCCATCGGTGCTCCGCCATCGATCCCAAGTCTCCATCGGTGCTCCGCCATCGATCCCAAGTCTCCATCGGTGCTCCGCCATCGATCCCAAGTCTCCATCGGTGCTCCGCCATCGATCCCAAGTATTTCTCTGAACTGTGATTCCTGTTACCTGTACCAAGTCATCCGTATTCCTCTGAACTGTGTTTAATAAACCTTTGAACTTTCCTTCGTTGTCTTGGTCACGCCTTCGGGCATTTGTTCTAAAGGTTCCCTGCTTGTCTAAGAACCCTGTACTGCCTCCCAGGTACACATATACCTCAGCCCCTACAACTGAGGCTCCCCCTGGTCAGCACCAGCCCTCAGTTGTGACAATCTCACTTGGAAAGTGGTCATGTTGTTGGCCTTGGCATCAGCAAAGGTGAGTGTCCGAGTTGGCGGCTTTATCTCACAAAAGCCCCTATCTGATTTTCCATGTGGATAGAGCAGAGTTGCGGACTCGTCCTCAATTTTTGCCCAAGGTGGTTTCTTCTTTTCATATGAACCAACCTATTTTGGTACCTGTAGCTACATGGGACTTGGAGGCTTCCGAGTCCCTTGATGTGGTCAGGGCATTGAAAATTTATGTGGCCAGAACGGCCCGGGTTAGGAAAACAGAGGCACTGTTTGTCCTGTATGCAGCTGACAAGGTTGGCGCTCCTGCTTCGAAGCAGACTATTGCTCGCTGGATCTTTAACACGATTCAGCAAGCTCATTCTACAGCTGGATTGCCGTTACCAAATTCTGTAAAGGCCCATTCCACTAGGACGGTGGGCTCTTCTTGGGCGGCTGCCCGCGGTGTCTCGGCTTTACAGCTGTGCTGAGCTGCTACTTGGTCGGGTTCAAACACCTTTGCGAAGTTTTACAAGTTTGATACCCTGGCTGATGAGGACCTCATGTTTGCTCAATCGGTGCTGCAGAGTCATCCGCACTCTCCCGCCCGTTTTGGAGCTTTGGTATAATCCCCATGGTCCTTACGGAGTCCCCAGCATCCTCTAGGACGTAAGAGAAAATAAGATTTTAAATCTACCGGTAAATCTTTTTCTCCTAGTCCGTAGAGGATGCTGGGCGCCCGTCCCAGTGCGGACTACATCTGCAAGACTTGTATATAGTTTTGCTTACTTAAGGGTTATGTTACAGTTTTGATCAGTCTCGGACTGATGCTGTTTGGTTTCATGCTGTTAACTGGTTTGTATATTCCATGTTATACGGTGTGGATGGTGTGGGCTGGTATGAATCTTGCCCTTAGATTAACAAAAATCCTTTCCTCGTACTGTCCGTCTCCTCTGGGCACAGTTTCTCTAACTGAGGTCTGGAGGAGGGGCATAGAAGGAGGAGCCAGTGCACACCCATATCTAAAGTTCTTTTTAGTACCCATGTCTCCTGCGGAGCCCGTCTATCCCCATGGTCCTTATGGAGTCCCCAGCATCCTCTACGGACTAGGAGAAAAAGATTTGCCGGTAGGTTTAAAATCTTATTTTTTTTCTTGTATTAGATCTATATAAAAACTTATGGAGTACATGTTGGCTTCAGGATTTTCATGGATTCACTTCTTCTGTCCTTAACAAGTAAAGTAAGTAATTCCAGGAACTTTTTATGTATGTATGTATGTTACAGTCATGATAATGCACGATAATGACAGGATAGGGACCTGGGTTAGAAGTCCCTTCATCAGTGCCTGTCGAGCTTAACTTTTTTGGTAAGCGAATATAATTTTGGCGCCCCTTGATGAAATAAACTGTATAAAGGGACAGCACTTGCCGCAAAAAAATGTGTGTGGTCTCACAATGAATGGGCGTGGCCACACAATAGAACCCCCAAGGTGACAGGATGAAAGTAGGTAACTGGGGAGATAAACCCTCAGCCTGATGGGGTGGGCCTCCCGCTGGGGACCCCAGTGTGGGAGGCTGACTTCTTCAGTTTGCCAACGCATGACGTAAAATCACAACAGACGCCTGGGTACAGGAAGTGGTTTCTCACAGGTACGCTCTCCATCCTCAAGCACCCCCACAGGCAATACTTTTCTACCACTCCACCGACAGACCCTGACAAAGCACAGGTGCTGAAGGGAGTAATTCAATCCTTACAGTCGGGTGTCATCCCTGTCCCACTGTCTCAACAAAAACAGGGATTCTATTCTACACTCTTTTTGGTTCAGAAACAAAATCGGTCCTATCTTTCCATTCTGAATCTAAAGTTGCTGAACAAATACCTGAAGGTATTTAAGTTCCACATGGAAACTCTCCGATCCATTGCCCTAGCTTTGCAACCTAAGGAGAATATGGTTAGCCTGGATATACAGGATGCGTACCTCCATGTACATATAGCACCCGGTCATCAACAATATGTCCGATTTGCTGTCCTCCGCCAGCATTTCCAATTCTAGGCCCTACTCTTCGGACTCTCCACAGCTCCCATGGTGTTCAAGCTCATGGCGCTGATGTCAGCTCATCTCCGATGACAGGGAATTTGAATGCTCTCTTATCTGGATGACCTCCTTCTTCTGGCACAGTCTCCAGAGGTACTGTACCATCACCTCCAGGTGACGATGTTATTACTGCAGAGTCACAGATGGCGGATCAACTGGGCTTAGTCCTCTCTCATCCCATCTCAGAGGATGCTCCATCTCGGAGCGATACTGGATGCCCCCGTACAATGCATCCTCAAGACAAGATGGCAGCATTGCAATTACGCATTCGCAACCTATTCCGCAATCAAACTGTCTCGATCCATTCGGCAATGCAGACCCTGGGCTCCATGGTATCCATCAAATCTCAGACCAGGACCCTGCCTCCGGAAGTTCGGATGTCTCTCTCATGGTGGTTACACGCATCCAACCTGGACAAGGGACGACCGTTCTGGGTTCTACACTGGTCACTTCTCACCACTGATGCCAGCATCAGGGGATGGGGAGTGGTCACTCATTTCAGGGCCACTGGTCTCTGGCAGAAAAAGATCTTCCTGATCAACATCCTGGAACTTCGGGCAGTGTACCAGGCCCTTGAAATGGCTCAGGGCCTTCTACAGGGCACTCCCGTACAAATCCAGTCAGACAGCGCCATGGCTGTGCCTTATATAAATCAGCAGGGGGGCACTCGCAGTGCGGCAGCGATGCAGGAAGTACAGTAACTCGGATTCTTGCCTGGACAGAGCTCCATCTTCCGGCCATCTCCGCAATATTCATTCAGAGAGTCCTCAACTGGGAAGCTGACTTTCTCAGTCGACAGAATGTACACACCGGAGAGTGGGCTCTACATTCTGCCATCTTTCAACTTCTGGTAAACAAATGGGGTCTTCTAGACGTGGATCTCATGGCCTCCAGACACAACCACAAGATGCCAGTGTGTGGGGCAGGACCCAAGATCCAGAGGCGTGCTTCGTAGGCACACTGACAGTCCCCTAGACCTTTCGCCTGGCCCATCTCTTCCCTCCAGTATCTCTCTTTCCCAGAGTACTTCGCAAATTCAAGGAGGAGGGCGGCACAATCATCCTCGTGGCTCCGGCATGGCCCAGACTGCATTGGTTCACGGATCTGCAGTGTATCTCTATAGACGAGCCCTTCCCTCTACCTCTTCGACAAGATCTGCTCTCACAGGGTCCCAGTGCATCCTAGGAGGCTCACAAGCTTTGCTGTTCGGTGCCTGACCCTGGTCTCCACCATCTATACCCCAAGGTTAACCCTGTGGATCCCATGGACTTCGAAGGAAAAGAGTTAACGAAGGTAAGTTTTACTATAACTTTTATGTTTGTGCAGTACAGTAGAGAAATAACCAGGAACTTTAGTCAGTCACTATAGAATATTAAAACATTGGCAAATAGTGAACACATAATACTAATGAAGGGTAAGAGACTATTTACATAGAAACAATTATAGTAGTGAATTTGTCCTTCCTTGAATCTTATGCTTCTTACCCTTTCACTTTTAATTTACTAGAATCACATTTTATAATCAGATCGTTTTGTTTTGCTGGAAAAGCTGGCAATGTTACCTGTGCTAACTGATGAGCGAAAGAGACAGGTTACAGATTTGGGAGGGATGTATGAATAGCAAAATGCAGTCCAAACTTCTAAAACGGCAATTTTTGGAGGTTTGGCAGTGTTCCCCATATGTTTCAAGCTCTGGAAAGCAAAACTATAGATGGTGTTGCCTAATAGTCTTTGGGCTTCTTTCTGCATTATTCCCTGAGGGGAATCCAATAGGATCCCTCCCAGTGCCCCCCGAATCGATGGCCGCACATACACAAAAAGACTCCCAGGTGATAAACCCAGCAGTCCTGTCATCGCAGAGGTCAGCTCTTATCTTCGGAATGTGACGTGTGATACATCCCGCACTATGGGCCTAATTCAGACCTGATCGTAGCTGCAAATTTGTTAGCAGATGGGCAAAACCATGGCCCTCATTCCGAGTTGCTCGCTAGCTGCTTTTAGCAGCAGTGCAAACGCTAGGCCGCCGCCCTCTGGAAGTGTATCTTAGCTTAGCAGAAGTGCGACTGAAAGGATCGCAGCGCTGCTACAAAAAAAGATTGTGCATTTTCTGAGCAGCTGGAGACTAACTCCTAGCTAGCGATCACTTCAGACTGTTAAGTTCCTGTTTTGACGTCACAAACACGCCCTGCGTTCAGCCAGCCACGCCTACGTTTCCCCAGCCACTCCTGCGTTTTTATCCGACACGCCTGCGTTTTTACACACACTCCCCGAAAACGGTCAGTTACCACCCAGAAACGCCCACTTCCTGTCAATCACTCTGCGGCCAGCAGTGCGACTGAAAAGCGTTGCTAGACCTAGTGTGAAACTGCATCGGCTTTTGTGAAAGTACGTCGCGCGTGTGCACTGCGCCTCATACGCATGCGCAGAAGTGCCGCTTTTTTACCTAATCGCTGCGCTGCGAACGAAAGCAGCTAGTGATCAACTCGGAATGAGGGCCCATGTGCACTGCAGGGGAGGCAGATATAACATGTGCAGAGAGAGTTAGATTTGGGTGTGGTGTGTTCAAACTGAAATCTAAATTGCAGTGTAAAAATAAAGCAGCCAGTATTTACCCTGCACAGAAACAACATAACCCACCCAAATCTATCTCTCTCTGCACATGTTATATCTGCCCCACCTGCAGTGCACATGGTTTTGCTAACAAATTTGCTGCTACGATCAACTCAAAATTACCCCCAATATCTGAAGGGTAAACTTGTGAATTAGAGCTTCAACACATCCCTTGGTCAGAATTTATCTCTAGACGAAAAGTCACTGGATAGGCCACATTGGGCATAATGGGGCAGATGTATTAACCTGGAGAAGGCATAATGAAGTGATAAACCAGTGATATGTGCAAGGTGATAAAGGCAGCAGCCAATCAGCTCCAATATGTAAATTAACAGTTAGGAGCTGATTGGCTGGTGCATTATCACCTTGCACTTAACACTGCTTTATCACTGGTTTATCACTTCCTTATGCCTTCTACAGGACTTCATACATCTACCCCAATATTCTGTATCACTCACCTATGCCTACTGTGCCTGCCCAAATCTCCTGACAATCTCTTAAAGATGTTACTGCACTGTCAACGTTCATGAATCATAAGAATTGTTTTGTGTTCTTTCATAATAAAAATAAATTCTTTCAGAAAGTACAACCACTTTTCTTTATATTTCTCTATTCTCTTTTGACTACCATCTGCTGCAGTAAGATCTAGTGACAGCAATTTCATGATCTGGTCGCTGTTAGAGATTAGATTAAAGACACTTGTGTCCTGAAGAGAGATTTAAAGATCATATGCTGAGATAATAAACATCGGTGTGCCGATGTACACACTCTCATTGAGTTCTGAAATACAGTATGGCTCCTGCGATTCCCATTTGAAAGCAGGAAAATTAGATTTCTACTGTAACACTTATAACTGCAATACATATCAACCCATTATATGACCATGCTAGAAATTAGTTATTATATATTATAAGAAAAAATCTCGCAATTTTATTTCAGCAACATTGTAGATGGTGTACGACCCCCACCCCACCTTTCCTCCTACCCCAGAGATTTCTCCTTCCATGTCACTGAGATCTTGATAACCTATCCGTTCCTCTAACAAAGATCATTATTTTTTTAACTTCCTAATTTCATTTTTTTAGGTGCTCTAAATTAGGCTGTCAGTGACTACTTCTTTTTTTTTTTTTTTTTTTTTTATGTGAAGTTGGTGATTAATAAGTGCATTACCTGTCCTAGGACCATGTGATTCTGATACATGAGCTGGACTACAAACAATGAACATGTAAAAAGTACATCTCAACTGCAACCAGTACATTTTTTTTTCCATTTATATTGGATGCTCTGAGCAGGACATTGGAATGCATGGAATCCTGCAAGTGCTGGCCTTTATTCCTCTGCCATTGCAGCTCATTGCTTAGTGTCGAATGTATACAAAATTGTGCCCTCCATGTTCAACACAGTGTATATAATCCACTTGTTTTGTTTCTCTTGGACATTATGGAAAGTAAAAATGCAAGATGTAAAATCATTAAATAAGAATTCTGAACAATTTGATTTTTAGAATGGCTTAACCTCAATCCCCAACTGGAAGAATGGTGAGATTCCCATATCCCATTCCCAGGAAACTTACCCCAGTCTCTGCAGGTAATGAGCACTGTCCACAAGTGTTAATGAATAAAGAGCTTAGTTCAGATCTATCCATAAGGACAATTGTATAGATCTTGTGCTTAGGTGGCTCTGGCACCCAGTGAATCATATGCATTAATACACTTGCACTGAGATGGGAATCATACTTGCCTACCTGACCCTCTTCTCCATGAGGGAGAAAATGCTCTGTTCCTGGACTTGCCTGGTAATTAATGTATGATTGCCAGCACCTGTGGTGAGCTAGTTAATTGATAAGAAAGGTGTTTCACCACAGGTGATGGCAATCATACATTACCAGGAAAGTCCAGGAACAGAGCATTTTCTCCCTCATGGAGAAGAGGGTCAGGTAGGCAAGTATGATGTGAATCCATTATCAGTTGTCCAGGATGTTAAATTACTCCTGAAAATAGGGATAGGTTTACTAGGGTCTGCTGGGAGGAGGAGTGTAAGAATCCTGCTTACTGTATGTGTCTCTTGGGGGTAGGGAATTATTAAAGAAAAAATATTTGCACATGCAGTTATCCTTTCATTTGGATTAGGGCTGTACACTCTCTGTAACGCTAGTCCAGTTTTTAATATGTTTTAATTTTCTGTTTTTCTCTGCTCACCTAAAAATCTTAGGACCAGATTTATCAAGCCATGGAGAGTGATAAATTGCACGGTGATAAGTACCAACCAACCAGCTCTTAGCTGCCATGTTACAGGCTGTGTTTAAAAAAGGACTGTCCCGATTTTCACAGTCCCCTTTTTTTGGGACTGTCCCGCTGTCCCACCCACGAGCAGCAGTGTCCTGCGGTGGGGGGCGGGGGGGGGGGGGGCAGTTGGGAGGCTCCTGTAGTAGTACCCAGCAAAGCAGTGGTGAATAGACGCTGTGCGTCTATTTACGGGAGACAGAGGGAGAGGTGGCATGCCAGCAGCTCACAGAGCGCTGGGCATGCCTCCTCAATGATGAAATACAGGGGTGTGGCTCGCGATCTCAGTACTCCTGCAAAGTCACGCCCCCTTTCCTACATGTCACGCCCCCTTTTCAGGCGGGCGCAGGAAGCCGTGCCAGCATGTCCCTCCTTTGCATCTGGCAATGTTGGGAAGTATGCTTTATCACTGTGCAATTTATGTTTTATTAAGACTTGTGGAAATCACATATGAATACTCATCCCTTTATACAGTATTTACTAGTATGTTATTTTCAAATATTGTCCGTACATTTATGAAAGAGAGGGAAATCTTTTCTTAGTTCTTTACCACTGCAAACAAAATGAAGAGATTCAGTAGGTGGCAGTGTATCCTGTATTATACACTACAAGATATGTTGTGTCTGAATAGGAAAGCATTTCCAATGGTACAATATAGATGTTACTGATTTTATAGAGTTGCGTGGAGCTGGTAAGCTGCTGAATAAGTTCTTTTTATACGTTTTTAGAATTGTGTAGTTCTATATGTCTCGCTTTTAATGAGTTCTGCTGATTTTATAACAATATATGTATTAAATCAAAACTATTTTTTCCTACAGGTGAAAGTTCCAGATGTTGAATTTTTTGTAAATTTAGGGGACTGGCCATTGGAGAAGAGGAAAGTAATGCCTACTCACCCCATCTTTTCGTGGTGCGGATCCACCGAAACCAAGGATATTGTAATGCCCACTTATGACCTAACAGATTCTGTATTGGAGACCATGGGGCGGTAATCTACTCTTTTATTTTATTAGATGATGTGGCTGCTTATGGTAGATTGTCTAATAAGTATTTTGTCTTTCATCACAGATATATAAGAAACAAGTTTTGCACCATTTTACATTTAACCTTTTAAGACTTGACACTGAGTAATAATGGGCAGTGGCGTCAATAGTGGGGTTCAGGACGGACCTGGGTGTCACCCGCCAAGGGATGAAGCCAAAATGCAGATTCCTCATTGACTAAAGCTGGGTGTTGCACTGTAACATGACGTGCAGCACTCGGCTCCTGTCACAGTGAAGGAGCTAGTAGTGCAGACAGACAGTCTCCAGGGGCAGCCCAGCATCTCTGATGAGTACAGCCTTTTATAGGTGAGCGCCAAAAGTGCACGGGGGTATTTAACCCGCAGCGGGTGTCACAAAGCATAATGACGCCCCTGATAACGGATGTGGTATAACTTATCGATAGTCATCAGGTGAACATGAGATTAACCCTTACTGTCGGCATCCTCAGAATGTCGACATTTCACGTGGTGACATTGTGAACTTGTTGACAGTTTGAGCCATGTCAATGTTCTGATGTCGACAGTATGGATGTCAGCATGGTTACTGTCGACAATTCGACTGGATACTTGCATGCCATTTACCACTCTCCAGGATCTTTAACAGTTTTTGCAGTCGCCTTCATTTGACTATTAGGTGCTGATTGTGAATTATTTCGTTCTCCCGTGATTTAAACAATGAATTGCTCTGTTTTCACTGTGTAAGGGAATGTGGTCTGTATTCTGACAGTGAGAATACAAACAGTGGGATCCCGACGGTCAGAATCCCGACAGATCCTGAAGGTAAGTACTGGAATGGTCCGTACCCTTGAACGTCAGTTTGCTGCAGGGAGGTAGTCCATTCTGGTTTTTACCCAATCCCTGACTGACGGGATCACGCTGTTTGTATTCTGACTGTTGGGATCCCGTCAGTCTGCACTGCTGCAGACTTAAACAATAAACTCACTACTGTGTGGGGTGGGCACTCACCTCCCAACAGGTGGTCTTCAGTATGCCGACTGTCGGGATCCCGGCGCACAGTATACAGGCGCCGGAATCCCAACAGCCGGCATACCGACACTTTTTCTCCCTCGTGGGGGTCCACAACCCCCCTGGAGGGAGAATAAAATAGCGTGGCGCGGGGGGCTCATTTGCGCTCGCCACGCTGTCAGTATGCCGGCGGTCAGGCTCCCCGGCGCCGGTATGCTGGTCGCCGGGAGACCATACTACATCCCTCCTAACTACCTTGCTTGCTTGACCACACTCCTCCTTATCAGTGCAGAGGTCTGTTCTGTCTCCTGTCCAGTCTGCTGGGTCCACGTCCCTATCTCCTCAGTGACGCTGGGAAGAGGCGTGGACCCTGCAAGCCAGACAGTTGGTACTACTGTAGCTAGCTGTCTGTGTAATCCTTTGTGCAGCGTGGCTGTAGCTGTGTATGCCGGGCAGGCAGGAGGGGTAAATGGATCTAAGTAGCTAAGGGGCCCTTTTAGGGAGGAGAGCCAGGGGGTACTAACCCCCTGTGCCCCCCCACCTTCCCCCCCTTAATCCAGCTCTGATTGGGAGTCACTTTGTGTGTAAATCAACTTTTTGATCCATTGCTCAATTTGATTGTATAATGAGGAGCTATCTTAAATGCTTTACTGTTATCACTGTTGGCAACACATTAAGTATATTATTTAAAAAAAATGATCATGAGTAGGAATTGAAGGACAGAATAACCTTAAAACATGATTAGAAATTGGTACATTAGATGATAATACACAATATTAGTTTTATGGGGGCATACTCTACAGTTAACGATTTATGGTCTCTCCTGAAACCTTGCTTAAGGGAAGAATAACACAAGTTTGTTAACAGTTTAATGACAGTTAAATTTTTTGGGGGTACTAAATTAATGTTGTTTAAAATGTATCTTCTACCTGTTTGTTTAAGAAGAAATGGGCACTAGGCTCAGTTAGAGGCAGATAAAGACAGATTTGTAGTTTAAATATAGCAAATAAAAAGGAAAACCTGGAAAATAATGAAAATAAAAGTCTTATATCAAGGAGGTTCAAAAATCACAATGGGAAAGGCATTTAAACTGGTCTTTATAGCTAACTTTGGGACTGCCCTGCATATGCGATGCACCCAGTCTTGCTCAGACTCCACAGGCTGCTCCAACTGTTGTTATGCCACTGTTCATTAATAAAGAAATATAGAACTTTGAAGTGGCAGTGAGAAAAGGACTGTTTACATGACCAGTGTGAGAAATTGGGAATATTAGGGTACTCCACACCGATAGAGTAGACCCAGAGGAGGTTGAGTGTCATTGAAATATTTTAGCTGGAGGTGTAGTATGATACGCCGGAAAGGACATTCTTATTAGGAGTAGAGGACTTCTATTTCCTGTATCAAATGCAGGAGTTCCTGATGGGACACAAGGAGTCATGGCTATTACATTATTGTAATTATGGAATTACAGCTATTACATTGTTGTAGTTATATAGGCCCTCATTCTGAGTTGATCGCAGCAGCAAGAAAGTTAGCAATTGGGCAAAACCATGTGCACTGCAGGGGAAGCAGATATATCATGTGCAGAGAGAGTTAGATTTGGGTGGGTTATTTTGTTTCTGTGCAGGGTAAATACTGGCTGCTTTATTTTTACACTGCAAATTAGATTGCAGATTGAACACACCCCACCCAAATCTAACTCTCTCTACACATGTTATATCTACCCCTCCTGCAGTGCACATGGTTTTGCCCAATTGCTAACTTTCTTGCTGCTGCGATCAACTCAGAATGAGGGCCATAGTTACAGCTATTGCACAATTGCAGTTAGGTAATAAATGCTACAGTCTGGAGACTTGCTATAAGGAAAATATGGATCTAGATGTGCCTCTTATGGAATGAGAGTAATTAATGACAATACAGAGAACTATGACATGTAAGGAACAGGTTGGCGATTTCAGTTAGAGCATGGAAAGAGCAAACGTGAACTATGAGTTGATGGTCTCTTGCTAGAATATTGTGTAATTAAGTAGTCAAAGTTTTATTTTTGTTCTTGTGATCATTTCTAAAATGCTGTGAAGAAGCTTTATAGTGTAATAACAAAAGGAGAGTCCCTCACCCTGGAGCCTGTTACTATATTTTGCTTCAGCTTTTATGTTAGGTTAGAACTTGGCACTCTTCAGTTCCATTTGAAAGTACTGGTACCTTGTGTGCCATAAGCTTCTATGGAATAAGTCTTTCTGCAACTACTGACTTCAAGTAAATATGAGGACTTCCAATGGATGGAGGTGGTAGGTCAGAAACAGGAGGCAGATTGTACAAATCTGACCAAATCATTTAAATTAGAACCAAATCTCTAAATTTACAAAGTTGCAGGGATGAGTGCAATGTACCGTGTTATCTTTCCTCAGATCTTCGAGTACTCTGATTATATTGCATTGAGTGTCTGTCCCACACCCATAGCCCTTTTATCACATTTCAATAAAAGCAGATAATAAAAGGATACAATGTCCATTATTATATGCTGTACTGTGCTCCTTGTATACTGTATAAGGAACAGTGCAGTCCTTTTTGAGAGAGCTAATCATTATAACTCCCAGTCCGGTGAAGTTGAGATTACAAAAGGCCAAGTCTACAGAAAAGCCAAATTTCTGTTCACTGAGTACAATGAGTCTGATCCTATGCTTTATGCATGCACCAAAAAAGCCATAGTTGCCTTTAATTTATCTTGCTATGTATTCTTGTTGGCTGCTTCGAAAGCTAGCCAGTTGCCTCTAATCATTTTACACTTGGCTATCTTACCCCTGTGTGTATGTACTTACTGTAGATGATATAGCACATCATCTATTTGCAATTGCAATATGGGGAAACAAGATGACACCCAAGACATTACTATGACTTTCCTGGCACAGAACAAAGTACCCTGTAGAAAATGTTTAGGTACTGCCATTCACAACTCCCTACATATAGGAGAAAGCATAGTATCAAGCGTATTTAATACTTGTTAACTGTATAATGTAGGCATTTGTAATAAAGCTTGTAATAAAACCATTCCTTTTTTATAGATGAGGGAATTATATGCTTGATAAAGTAATAACCGTTAAATA
Source organism: Pseudophryne corroboree (assembly GCF_028390025.1). Classification (NCBI taxonomy): domain Eukaryota; kingdom Metazoa; phylum Chordata; class Amphibia; order Anura; family Myobatrachidae; genus Pseudophryne; species Pseudophryne corroboree. Next base: position 375,573,236 of record NC_086445.1, on the reverse strand, counting down.
AAGGTATTTTGAGCAATGCCTAATGCTGTGGAAGGTCTGTCGGACCCATTTAGGAGTGTCAACCTTGAACATAATGCAATATAAAAGTGATGTGTATCTGAAACATAATTAGACTATAATTGCTAATAACAATATTAGTTTTCACATGTCTTTGAATTGTGTCACACCCCATTGCACAAAAAGGGCACCCATCCATGCCAAGTACCTTGTGAAGAGACCTACTGCACAGTAAATTCACTTTATTAGAAAACTTATTGTTCAAGATCAATCACATATTACTGCCATACCATCGATAATTGTACACTTAATGTAGATATTAGATCTGGATGATGTCAGTATCCTCTTAAGGGGGACCAGAGAGAATATAACATCCTTCCCATTTATCTAAGCCCATTACTGCAGATGTTGGGGTTGTGCTGCAAAATAGTAGTTGTGTATAGTAATAGCTCCCAGACAGCCATAACTTTTTAAACATTGCATTGTGGTTAATGCAAATACAAGGCAACTATACACCCATATATATTATACATACAAGTGGGTTTGGTGACAAAGATACATATATAATTTCTTATTACAGCAATAAGACATTAAAGATGACCCGAATGTATCCTCGAACACATTCAAGGACAGGGGCTCTGAAAGGAGCGCATTTATGTGATGTGTAAAAGTAAAGTGATCGCATCAGCGATCATTTCACTATCTTGTTCTAAAGATGGCATTGGCTACTGGGGGCAAGCTCTATGGCTAAATGTAATAGCCTCCGAGTTCCAGAGGTGCAGGACTTTAGTGCGAGTCTGCCCATTTTTTTTAAAGCAGCAATCATTTACAAGGCAAAACCTGGTTGATTTTGCCCTGTAAATGACGGATGCTTTAAAAAAACGAGCAGGCTCGCACAAAAGTCTTGCACCTCTGGAACTCGGAGGCTATTCATTTTAGCCTCTGGAACGCTTTACTGTAATTGTGATAGAACCACAGAGTATCTGCTGTGGTTGCCCACTAGGTACATTCGGGGGATACTGTAAACTTGCGAATATCCCCCCAAAACGGGAGTTTGCTTAACTTTTTCCTACAGCTATTAACCCTCGCTTGTTTTTCTTTGCAGTGTATGTATTTTCTGGGTTGTCTAGGCAATAATTGGCCTTTTACATGTTGTGTTTTCTTGTATGTTCAGGTGGATGCTATATATGCAAACCTTTACTGCATACCAACCTGTCAGCGTGTGTGCAATGTCATTGTTAAGTTAAAAGTATTCAGTTACCGTGTCTTAAATTACTTCAGAAAGCTCTATAATGTTTAACCAGTATGGTCTTTTTGGCAACCCACAGTATATTTATTGGGGAGCCAAAAGGTCACGTTCAATTGTGATTAAATATAGCTCAAGATAGGGATGTGATAGCTTTACATAGGGAATCATAGTAGCAGAGGCTAGAGCTTCATCAATACTGGGTAATACCTGGTGAGGTGCAGAGTAGCAGAAGTATGTCCTATCCAAGAATATCTACATTTTGTAAATCCGATATAAAGGATTTAAGGGAGTTTTTATTTTATTACCAGTTCTTCACTCATTGCTGGTATATTTTAACACCCCTTCTTGGAACTTGCATCACCAGCCTAGTCCATTCCAATTACTCCATACAGGGAAGACATTACCCTGGCGACAGGACCTTCAGCAGTTTAGGCTGGGTGCACCAGGCACACATACTGCAGCGACCTGTACAGTCCCGAGGATGCTCCAGGAAGTGCCGTTTTTCCCAGTGCTGTAGCCCCTCACCCTCTGTATGAAGGCATGTGCTCGGGGCGGGGGTGGCAAGTACCGGTACCTTTTTGTCATACAAAAAAAAGCACTATTCATTATTCTCATTTATCAGATTGATGCTGATTAGTTCCTAGAGCTAGTAAGTCATTATTTATCTTGCAGTAAGTAATTATTGTATTAAAATCAGTCATACATATAAAAGGGACATACAGTAAGGAATCATTTTATCAAAAGACAGCATGTTCTGGGGTCTGGGAGTAGAAATAAACATAGCATAAGATTGAGATATTATGAATATTAATCTGACTCCATAACACTTTAATCAGCTAGATTTTTCTTATCCAATACAGGGATAACCCTAGTGCAGTGAATAATAATTATTAGGGCCAATTCAAGGCTTTTAAAGAGCCATAATAGTCTTACCTCTCGCATGTTTCTTGTAGACTTACTGGGGTATATCTTTTAGGAAATTAAAATGTAATGACCGAAACTTATCATGAAAAAAGTGCGGGCCAATAGACACTTGCATAAAGTACAAGGTTTGTGCAGTCTCTGACGTTCATCTGAGATCCATCTTGTAGCTTCATCCTCCTTGCAGCTGTATCCCAAAGGGAGAGTTAGATTTGGGTGGGGTGTGTTCAAACTGAAATCTAAATTGCAGTGTAAAAATAAAGCAGACAGTATTTACCCTGCACAGAAACAATATTACCCACCCAAATCTAACTCTCTCTACACATGTTACATCTGCCCCCCTGCAGTGCACATGGTTTTGCCCATTTGCTAACAAGTTGCTGCTACGATCAGGTCTGCATTAGGCCCATGGTTACTGTCCAAAAGGTGTTAATGTTTGGAACATCTGGTGTGGAGATGGTTTATTGACAGCCTGCTACTTTTGCATGTTCTACCCATTTCTACATCTCTAGCTGTGTAATAAATATATAATGTCTTGTCTATGTGCATTATGGAGGCTTGTGTATACAGAGTGTACTTTGAAGCCTTGAACAAAGCATACCAATTATAATATCCTTGTTCCAAAGCTGATATTATACCATATGAACTGTACCTGTTACAAGCCGCCGAGCGGCTTGCTCTCCTCGCAAGTCCCGGTTGTTGCCTGGCAACCAGGATGTCGCTTCTTCCAGCCACAAGAGCCGCCTATCACTAGGCAACCAGGGCGCCGCTCATCTAAAGCGTCCCTGGTTGCCTAGCAACGTTGCTGCTGCTTGTCAGTGGAGCTTGTGTATGTGCAGCACTGCAGCTACACAGTTTTTACAATTAAGCCAAACACTACCTGACTGGCTTTTCCTATTGGACAGTGTTACTCTTATAAATCAGTCAGCCCAGCTTTCTGTGCTGGTTATAGCTTGTGCCTTGTGTATTACCCACTGGTCCTTGTCCGCAAGCCTTGCTGGTACTGTGGATACTCTGACGGATTTCCTGCCTGTCCATGTCCTGTTCCTGCCCTGTCTTCACCCAACTCCAGCCTAGTGTGTTAACCATTCATCTGCCTTCCCAGTGTACCTGTTCTCAGCCTGCAAGATATACCATTTACTCTGTGCCTGCATTCCATCTCCTCAGTGCCTGCGTACCATCTACTTAGTGGCGCTAGTCATCAATACAGAGCCTTATCTGCCATGGCTGAGATTTCAACCTAGCTCTGACTTCACCCTCCATGCTCCTGTGTGTTTCTAATTCTCCCCAGTCCATCCTATTGTGTGAGCACTTACTATTGGAGGTTTAAGTCCAGGGGCCTCCTAAGTACTGGTGTACATATCAAGCACAAAGGGAACAGCGGGGGTTGTTATTGGCCTCTTGGGCGCTCTAGGGGGCTCAAACCAATAGTGCTGGAGTTCCCGAACAGTAACACATTGTTTCTTCAGGATTACTGATTAGTCTGGGTAAAATTAAATTGTTAGGCCATTGACTGAGGGTGGCTACCTGCTGCCTTAGTAGCTATGAGGATTGCCTCTGATATTGAAGACCCATGTCATCAATATTCTAGCTGTGGAGCCTAGTCGATTTTCATACACTATGTACTTTTTCAATTACCAGCTAGTACTTATCTCTCTCAACCTTATCGCTCTCCAAGAGTTAGTACATCTGCCCTCCACTATCTTAGGGCCTGATTTATACCTGATCACTGCTGTGCGTTTTCGCACAGCGGCCGGTCAGGTACTAACTGTGCATACGTATGCACTGCAATGTGCCCACGTATCGGACAACAACAAAGGGCATTGCCGGTCAGTGACGGGATGGTGCAAAAAATTCGATCGCACGAGTGTTTGCAAGGTGATTGACAGGAGGAGGCCGTTGTGGGTGGTAACTGACCGTTTATTGGGTGTGTCCAGAAAAAAAGCCGGCGTGCCCAAGCGTTTTCAGGGAGGGTATGTGACGTCGGCTCCGGCCCCAATCAGCCTCTTCTCATCGCACTGCTGGAGTAAGTACTGGGCTGCGCACACAGTGGATTTTTGCAGCTGGGTGTACACATGGGATCGCACACTTGCACGGCGAATATACACTAAAGTTTTTAGTATAATCCATTTTCTTTTTTTTTCTCCTCATTTTCCATGACTAATATTTGCATAATGCTTTACTGGATATAGCTACTATAGTTTATATGTTTAAATACTGTAAACTGTTGAATAAAACACATACAGGAAAAAAAAAAAACATTGTTAAAAAAATGTATTGAATAATAAAGGACAGATAAAATACTGAATGCTATTAAAGTTGAACATAACTTGCTTAAAACAATATATTCAAATATAACAAGAGTGCAGTTTTGGGTCCCATATCTGGAAATAAATGGGATTAGCAAAACATGGGAATATGAGGCTGAGGCACTGGGGTCACAATTTATATAGAAAACTGTATGGGCGAAGCAAAACAATGGAGCTAAACTATAGAGTACACCTGCTAAAGTTTATATTGTTTATCTGCGAAGCCTCTGTGAATGGCACAGTAGAGGGAAAGGGTGGGTGGTTTCAGGCTGTAATTGCTGCCAAAGGTGCATCAACAAAGTATTGAGCAAAGGTTGTAAATACTTATGTACATGTGATTTTTATTTATTTATTTATTTCCTTTTTTTTTCTTAAATAAATTTCCTAAAATCTAAAAAAAAAAACTTTTTTCACGTTGTCATTATGGGGCATTATGGGGCATTGTGTGTAGAATTTTGAGGGGAAAAATGAATTTATTCCATTTTGGAATAAGGCTGTAACATAACAAAATGTGGAAAAAGTGAAGTGCTGTGAATACTTTCCGGATGCACTATGTGTGTGTATATATGTGTGTGTGTGTGTGTGTGTGTGTGTATATATATATCTATATATATATATATATATATATATATATATATATATCTATATATATCTATATATATATATATATATATATATATATATTTATTAGCTGTTCTACCAATTCTTCGCACGACAGTTTCTGATTTTCATGGTTGTAAATATGATTGTTAAAAATTTGGTAAATCTATAGAGATGTAAATTTGAGACGTCCTAGTATACGTCTTAATGTAAGTAAATATTAATCCATGGTCCTTGGCGTTACCCGAGGAGCACCCGTAGCAGATATGGTAAAAATTGACAAGACCATTTTTGTAGTTTATTACATTCTACACATTGGAGGTGCAATCCAAATTTTGATCCGATTGTCCATTTGGGGTGTTATCGTTCACACAACACAAGCCATGCACCAGTGATGATGTCATTATGTCAAACCCCCTTTCATCCCCTTAGGGGAGGTTTATTAAAATTATAAATATGTAGTTTTCCTATTTCCCACCTGAAGAATACCTGTGTTTAAATTTCAACTTCTTAACACATCGGGAAGTAAGAGAATTAGGGATGAGTCAGTGAGGGCTTTTGCATTTAAATATATATATCATACAGAGGCAGCACACTTAAGTGCCGCCTCAGTATGCTATATGTGAGTTCCTTGTTTGGACCTGGACGGCACCTGTTTGAGTGCCGGGTTCCCTGTGGACTACACACACACACACACACACACACACACACACACACACACACACACACACACACACACACACACACACACACACACACACACACACTATATAGACACAAGTATTTGGATGCCTGACCATTTCACAAACAGGGACTTTAATGACATTGTATCATTGTATTCAAATTGGAGATGAGCGGTTCTGATTCTGTGGACTCAGAACAGCTCCAAACATGCCTGGCTCGAGAGTTCGGCCCGGCCCGCGAACGTCACAACAAGCTCGGGAGCACGCAAGAGGCTGAACCAGTGCCGTAACTAGACATTTAAGCGCTGTGTGCAAGAAATAGCATCGGCGCCCCCCCCCCCATATCAAAAATAGGGCCAAAAATATAGGGGTGTGGCTTCATATTACGCTGCACATTATGGCAGGTAGAGCCCCCTTTTACACATTATGGCAGGTAGAGCCCCCTTTTACACATTACGGCAAGTAGAACCCCCTTTTACACATTACGGCAGGTAGAGCCCCTTTTTACACATTACGGCAGGTAGAGCCCCCTTTTACACATTACGGCAAGTAGAACCCCCTTTTACACATTACGGCAGGTAGAGCCCCTTTTACACATTACGGCAGGTAGACCCCCTTTTTACACATTACGGCAGGTAGAGCCCCCTTTTACACATTACGGCAAGTAGAACCCCCTTTTACACATAACGACAGGTAGAGTCCCCTTTTACACATTACGGCAAGTAGAACCCCCTTTTACACATTACGGCAGGTAGAGCCCCTTTTTACACATTACGGCAGGTAGAGCCCCCTTTTACACATTACGGCAAGTAGAACCCCCTTTTACACATTACGGCAGGTAGAGTCCCCTTTTACACATTACGGCAGGTAGAGCCCCTTTTTACACATTACGGCAGGTAGAGCCCCTTTTTACACATTACGGCAGGTAGAGCCCCCTTTTACACATTACGGCACGTAGAACCCCCTTTTACACATAACGACAGGTAGAGTCCCCTTTTACACCTCCCCGCAGCCTAACCCTAACCCTCCCCTACAGCCTAACCCTCCCCAGTGGCGCCTAACCCGAACCCCCCCTCCCCGCAGCCTAACCCTAATCCACCCCCCGCAACCTAAACCTAAATCCCCATCCCACGCGGCCTGACCCTCAGCATCCCCACCATACTTACGTTCAGGATCCTGGTGTTTGGGATTCCGGCGCCTGCATTGCGATCCATGTTGGCATCCCGGTGTTGGTATTCCAAGCAGTGTTGGAATTCTGGTGACACTATTCCGAGTGCCAGAATCCCGAACGCCAGGATCCCACACATGCAAGTCAGCAATGCTCATGAGAATATTTCCCAGAAGATAGAGTTTTCCTAAATAGCTGTTCCTTACATTAAAGTTGATGGCACTTCACAGTATCAGCATGCAGCTTGTACATATTTTTCTGCTAAAATTCAGGTGTGATCTATTATAAGAGAACTGTACTGGAAGTGAATGTAACAAGCAGTAATAAACCTTAATTTATCAAAATAAATGGAGAAATAATAAAAATGACAGTTTTGGATAATCCATTCCCTGGTTACTTAGATAATCAAAGTCAAAAATAGGATATAAAAAAATAAATAAACAATATACGGTATAGGTGCTGTTTACCAACCGCCGCCCCAGAGGCCAGTGAGTGATGATAGTGGATACTTAAATCAACTTACCAGATGTGTGCTGTCGGGACTCCAGAGTGGGACAGCAGTGGGCAGCGCACCTCAGCAACAACTCTGCTCCTCTCTCTCTCTCTCTCTCTCTCTCTAAGAGATCACACGCAGTCAGGAAGGGAAGTCTACTCTCAACACAGTGGACTGGAGAGCAGAGAGCTGGAGGCAGAGCAGGCACCTGCCAGCTGTCACATGCCAACAAATAAGCTGACAGTCTGCCGGGGCCTGTGCTGTGTGAAGAATTGGAGGAGGCAGAGAGAACTGCCGCACGGTGAGTGTGTGATCTGGGGAGGGCGGAGAGATGCTGCTTCGCTTGCTGCTGTGATGAGGGGATGGCTGCAGCTGCTAATTGGTCTGGGGGTTCGGGCGGGTGGTGTGCCCACAGTGCAAAATGCGCTGTGTGCGAAACACCATCCGCCCACACCTAGTTACAGCCCTGGGCTGAACGTCATCATCACACGTCTGATTTCTCGCATCACTTCAAGTCTATCAAGAGTAAACGTCACGCGGCTCAGCGCCATTTTCCTGCATGCTTCCACGCTGAGAGGAGCTCTGCTGTGGGGTGCTGTCAGTCTGTTCTTTTCGGGGCAAGCTGTCAAGAGTCTCTGCTGTCACTGGCCATCAGGGTCAATCAGGGCTGTGTCAGAAGTGGAATGTCCATGACAGTGCTGTCAGTCAGTGGCCGTCAGGGTCAATCAGGCTGTGTCAGTGCGTCCATCACATTGCTATCAGGGTCGGTCAGGGTCAATCAGGCTGTGTCAGTGCATCCATCACATTGCTATCAGGGTCTGTAAGGGTCAATCAGGGCTGTGTCAGTGCGTGTGTGTCCCCCCCCCCCCCAAAAAAAAATAAAATAAAAAATCTTTTTTTTTTTACATTGTTTGTTGTATGCAAAATAAATGCACACTAGTACACCATAGTTACTTGTATTTAGTACCGTGTGTTAAAGTGGTCTGACTCAACGCAGTGTGGCACAATCTGCATCACCCCAAAAAATAAAACAAAATTAATTTGTTTGCTCTACTTTACATTGATTGTTGTGTGCACTGCACCCCTGATTTATGAATTGTGATCTGTGAATTAAAAAATGGTTAACAATCAGTTTACAGAACCAAATGCTAGCGCTCCAGCTGCTTCCATCAGTGATGATGCCGATATAATGTCATCTAGTACTAAAGCTGATGCTCAACGGCATAGACCATTTACACAACTGGTAAAGAAAAAAAGACCTCAAGCAGCAAGAAAAAGAAAGTTGGTTCATGCAGAAAAACTTAAAATTGCCAACATGCCATTCACATAATGCAGTGGCAAGGAAAGATTCAGGGCTTGGCCTATATTTATGACTGATAATTCTGCAACTGTTAGTGAGGCATCTACTGCCTCTCGTGACAATAAAAGACCTTGTCACTCAAACTTTAGAGTTGTAAAAAAACTGACAACCACTAAGGCAGCAGAACAAACTGTGCGAACTTCAGAAACAGAAATTTAAAAAATCCCTGAGGAGAGTCCAATTGTGTCCCCAAATCCTATGTGTGAGCCTAAACTCTCAGAGAAGCTGCCTTCCACCGTTACTGCTACCTCTGTATGTGTGGAGATGAGCAGCATAAGTATTGCTGGTGACCTAGCTGTTAAAGATGCCACCGTGGAGGTACAAGAGGATGAGGGGGGTATTTGTGTAGCAGACGATGGCATGAATGAGGCTCTTGAGGATGAGAATGAAGATGTGTGTATAAGTCAGGCAAAAGTGGAAGCATCTGTTGGCCATGATAAGACAGCCATCGGACCAACAGATCCACCTCCTATGTGTGGAATTATTTTCACCCAACTTCTGACAACATTTGCTAAGCCATCTGTAGCCTTTGTGGAAACAAAATAAGTAGAGGTAGGGACTTTAAGCATTTAGGAACCTGCATCCTATTACGTCATCTGCAGCAAGCTCATGGCAGGTGTAGGGTGTCAGAAACTGGTGCTAAGAAAATAACAAGCAATCCAGCAGCAAATGTCTCCCTTCACTCTACTAGAACCCAGCACCATCGATCTCCATCACCAACACCTTCATCCTCAACCTCAATATCCTCAGTTTTGACCAGAGATGATCGTGAAACCAATTTGTTAATACTAGGTGAATCCTCCCCTTTCCAGGATTCTGCAGAAGAATCCTTTAGCGCAAGGCCTGCTGATGCTGGTTCTGCTGCTGCTGTAGTTCATCATTCCAGAAGTGGACCAAGAAAACTGCTAGTGCTAGTAGTATTTCCCAAAAACAATTGACTGTTCAGCAATGCTTGGCAAGGAGAAACAAGTATGTCAGTTCTCACCCAGTCGCACAGCGTATCACAGACTCCATGACTGCTTGGATAGTAACAGATATGCATCCAAAATCTGCCATCAATTCAGTGGGCTTTACGCAGTTAATGGAGGCAGCGTGTCCACGGTACCAAATTCCATCTCTGTTCCATTTCACCAGAAAGGCCGTTCCTCGGCTGTACCAGGACTTTAAGAAAAACCTCATTCACTGCCTAAAAAATGCCACTGTAGCCAATGTCCACCTAACCACAGATATGTGGACAAGCTGGAGTGGGCAAACTAAAGATTATATGAGTGTGACAGCCCACTGGGTGGTTGAATCACCTTTAGCAGCAGCAACAGCAGTACTATCTAGCAAACATCGACAGCTCATTCAAAGGCAGGCTACTCTGTGTATCACCGGCTTTACTAAGAGGCATACCTTTGACAACCTCTTAGAGAAACTAAGGGATGTGATCGCGACATGGCTTAACCCACTTGGACTCTCCTCAGGATTTATAATTTCGGATAATGCCAATAATATCATGAAAGCATTACAGCTGGGTGAATTCCAACACATCCCCTGTTTTGCTCACATGATAAACCTGGTGTTTTAGCTTTTTCTAAAAAATGACAGGGGCGTGCAAGAGATGCTGTCTGTGGCCCGAACGATTTCGAAGCATTTTCGGCATTCCACAACAGCATGCAGGAGATTGCAGCAGCTGCAAGAAGAGTTGAATCTGCCCTTCCATCAACTGAAGCAAGAGGTGGTGACAAGGTGGAACTCCACCATTCATATGCTTCAACGGATAGAGGGGCAGCAGAAAGCCATTCATAGCTATACAACAAGCCATGACTCTGGTAGAGGAGGGGGTGGTATGTACCTCAGCCCAGCACACTGGAAATTACTTTTTGTCTTGTGCAAGGTGCTCAAACTCTTTGAAGTAGCCACCTGTGAAGTCAGTTCTGACACTGCTAGCTTAAGCCAGGTGGTTCCACTAATTAGGCTTTTGGAAAAACAACTGGAGAAATTTAAGGAGGAGATAAAATAAGGCGAATCAGCAAAATATGCCGGACTTGTAGATCAAGCCCTTTTTTTGCTAAGCGAGGATACAAGTATTGACAATATCTTGGAATCGGATCACTACATTTTGGCAACCGTGCTTGATCCTAGGTTCAAGTCGTATGCCTTGTCTTTCTTTCCAAATGACACAGATCTTAAGAGATGTAAATAGCTCCTGGTGAGCAAGTTGGCAGCTGAAGTGATGTCTTCTCCTTCAATTTCTTCATAAACAGCCAGGAAAAAAACGGTTTTCCCAAAAGACCTAGTGGGGATGCAGAGCAATCCAAAGATCATTTTGACATCTGGTTGGGTCTAGATGAAATTCACAGTAGTGACACCTCTACCGTAAGTCCATCTGATACGGTTACCGTCCAAAACATGGTGGAGGATTACTTTCACGACACCGTAAAAGTAGGCATGTCACAGAGTCCCTTGGCATACTGGAAGGAAAAAAAGTCAATATGGGGGCTCCTGTACAAACTGGCCATGTATTACTTAAGTTGCCCACTCTCCAGTGTGTACTTGGAGAGAGTTTTCAGTACAGCTGGGAACCTTGTGAGTGAACTGCGTAGGAGGCTACTTCCTCAAAATGTGGAAAAGATGATGTTCATCAAAATGAACTGGAAATTCCACTCTGAAGACCTGTCCCATATTGATTTATGGAATCATATTTATGAATATTAATATTTATTATATCATATATGGTATTTAATATATGGATATATTTTAATTAATATGCGTTTATCATATATATCTGCAAATATATTATGTCAGGCTTACTAAGTGGCTGATCAATATATGCAGTCCTTATATATATATATATATATATATATATATATATATGACTTATGAAATTATGAAGTTAAGATTCCTTAAAGAGAGTTCAAGCTTGAATATTACCGCTCTTTTTATATGATTCTTTATTTACAGGCAGATCAAATCGTACAGAATAAGATATACACAGTAGTGATATATATACTAATTATTATATTAAGCTATGCTATGCTTCCTTCGTTACATAACATAAAACAACATGACATAAGTTTCACAAACAGTTTCAATTACTATCATATTTATACTTGCAAGTTACAGATCCTTACCTCCTGCATCTTCTCCATGACTTCTCCAACCTGACTGACTTCCTTCCTTCTCTCCTTCTCCTTCCTCTCTTCTCCCTCCTTCTCCCTCTTCCTTCTCCCTCTTCCTTCTAACTCTTAACTATCAGACCTACCTCTTTTTATCCTATATTTTACCAATTCAAACTAACACATTCTCATAGTTCTCAGTGCAAAATATAATTATAGGTTTGTCAGATTCCAAGGTGTAATAAAACAAACATTGAACTGGGCTGTCGTGTCCTGGCATGGTGTCATAAAAGTGTGGTGTCCACACTGCCTTAAGCAAGTATAGTATTGTAAAATCTGGAATGTCTTTTCATCCAAAGTTCTGTTGTATTGACAAGTTTTCCTGGGGTGGGTTACACCATGTTTTATCAATGGATGTGATCTATTTTCATAGTAGTTAATTTATGCTCCCTAGCTTTAACCTTTACTGGACAATAGACAAACCAGTTTTATAATTGCGATAGGTATTGCAATCTTGATTCTGATCTACTGTAAGCACACCTGTGAATTCCAATGACCATTTGATTGTAAATGCATTCTTTATTATACTGTGACCTCTCTAGCCTTATTTGTGGCTAGAGCAGAATAAACCTGTTCCCTACACTATTTTTTACCATCTTGCAGTAAAACACAAATATACAGTATATCTATGTAAACACATACACAAACCTAATCTCTTAAATCAGCTAAACATTACCTCATACATTCAAACTTATTTCATATCTATTCCTTACTATATATATCCAGTATACTGTTCACTATGGTTACATTGCCTATTTATAATGAATTATATTTTGATTCAGACAACATCCATTGCCCTAATATTATACTAAGTGCAGACAATTACCTATAAGGCAACAGTCGCCCCCTTGTGGCCATGAGAAATTATTTTGATTGGCCACACATTAAACTAGCGTAATTGCTTCCAAATACATTTCAAAATATTACTTCAAACATAACTTTCGTTGTAACCATAATATATACCATAAGTGTAATAATAATAACCATTATGATTTTAAAAATCTCTAAAAATTCTTAGCTTACCTAACCTTATTCTACCTTTTAACTAAAGCAGACAAGTTTTTATTCAGTATTCATGAGGAAAACTAATTTCTACAGACATTTGGAATACCATAGCCCAATTGTAGACCTTTTTTTTTTTTTTTTTGTATCTGGATCAGTACGTTTGGACATTTTTGCTGTTCTTGGCTATAGCAATTTGCTGGGATAAGACTGTCATCTGCGTGGTTTGCTTGTCATTGGGGACACCTTGCGTTTGCATTATGGAGGCAGTTGAAGTAGAATTCTTCATAGCAGCTGCTCCTTTGCTTGCCATTTCGCTGTTTGAGGCAGAGGGCTGTGTACGTCGAGTGCTGTGTCTTGAACATTCAGTACTTGTGACGACCCTCAGTAATGGTCTTTAGCCTTGTGCGTCCTTTAAATGTTTTTCCAATGCCGCAGTTGTGACAAGTGTCCATATTGCTTTTGCACAAACAGGTTGTGATTTTGAATAGAACAGGCATATATGAAAGTCTTTTTTTTTTCTTTCTTTCTTTCTTTCTTTCTTTCTTTCTTTCTTTCTTTCTTTCTTTCTTTCTTTCTTTCTTTCTTTCTTTCTTTCTTTCTTTCTTTCTTTCCTTGTTAATAGTAGGTCTTAATTGTCTTCGGGCAATAGTACCACAAATGGCTGTGAGTAGTACACCTACTCTGTTCTGTATTTCCTCACTGAATAAATTACCATGCAGTCTTAAGTCTCCTTATTCTACCTTGAACCTATTTATACATCTCAATCTTAAATAACCTTATACCAGTTTAACCCATATAAAGGCGTTTCCTATCCTACCTATATTTTGACTAATAATTATTTAAAACGCTTTTGATGTGTATATAGTAACATCCTATCAATACAATAAATGAATACAATTTTGCTTCAAACAGATATTAAATATCATTTAGGAATGGCTTTGACTAAATCTAATTCCATCCAGTATTAGATATTTAATTACTTTTGAAGCTTTTACGAAGGAAGCATAGGTAGTATCTACTGTGTAATATAAAAAAAAACATAAAATATTTACAAGGTATATAATACATTGATATAAAATATATATATATATATATATATATATATATATATCAGACAAATGTTTACATATATATTTGATTAAGGTATATGAAGGGATGAGACAGTTCTGTATAATCACAGTGATGAGATGTGCTGTACACTGTTGTGGGGGTGTACATGTAGTTTGAAAGACAAGTAATGATTACTTGTGATGAAAGGGTTAATGAAAACCTTCCCCTTTCTTGTGAAACTGGAAAACTCCTTGAGGATTTGTCCATATATCAGTCTTTAGGGATGCTATGTAAATTTTGCTGGATAGCAGCGATGAAAGGGTTAATGAAGACCTTTTCCCTTGTAAATTGGAGTCTTTTTGGAGTCTTGCACCATTCTGTATACAGGTTGCCAGGATTACTATGAATCAAACAAAAATACATACAATGAATATCACAGATATTTATACAGTGATTTAACATAGCTTGCTATGCATTCTGTCCTATCTGCTGCATGTTATCAGGTACAGAATTTACAAATGTGTCTTTAAAGATTGAATAACAAACAAACAATTGTTTCTGGCCTGTGCCAATCTTTCCTGTCACATTGTGTGTCAATGACAGCACAATTGTCGCTGCAGATATGATGCAGGTTTAATTTGGAAACTGTGGCTGTTTGAACATCAAAGCAAACAATGGCTACATTGGATCTAACAAGTAAAGGAATGATACTACCGTATTCACTTGTGACCATACTCCCTTGTGACGCAGCCTGGGCCCAGACTGTCTCCAACCATAGCGTTTGCTGCTTGGCATGGCTCCTTAGTCTGGAAGAATCTTGGAGCTTCTGAAAAAACCTACTTTTGTGGGGAGAGAAACTTGTTAGACTTTGCCAAATATGTATTGCAGGTCCCAGGGCTTTCTGTCTTTCCACACCTGTAATAAAATGGTTATGGCACCAGGGCATAAAAACATTTTCATCCTGATGATCCTTTTTGTCATTGTTAATTGGTGTGTGGTTTGCAGAATGACACTCTGCATGTGGTCTCTCTGAGAGCATGCAAACATTTGCACCATCACTAGATTTCTCTGAGTGTTGTGTGGGGGTTACAAAAGTTTGGGAACTTTGTTTGTAAACATGCATTCCTGAATTAATTTCATGGATTTTCCCTTTAAACATGTTTCCAGGTGAATACATTTCAAGGTTTGCAACTCTGGTTGCCATGGGAGTTTTCACCATGGGGAACTTCTCCACCCCACTGCACTTCTTTGCACTGTACTGCAGCTATCAGTGTTTAAATCTGCTGACAATTCACCTTTGCCTAAGGGCATAACAAATTCTTCATTTACATTGGGAACTCTGAGAGTGTATTTAGCAGAATACTCATAATCTGAATTACACTGATCTTCCCCCTTACTAGACACAGTATAGGGGACATCTCCTATTGCTGCTACCTCCTTTACATTAATGTGCTGTCTGATGATAGACACATCCTGCACATTGCTACTTTCTTCCTTTACCAAAGAGGCTGTTCTGCTGGTGGTCTGTGTGACCATAGCAGACTCTGTGTGCTGCACATGGACAATGCTGTACTGAGTCTCACCTACATCTACAATGTTCTCCCTTGTACTTTCTTTTATCTCCTCCTGAGAGGTCATGACAGTTTGCTTACAATCTGCCAGGCTTTTTGCTTCTGCCCCAAACTTTTTCTGTTTATTTTTCTGTTTAAGGGACTTAAATAATGAATGCATTTTTGCATTAATGGTCAGGCACGCCTTACGAAGACGTGAACCTGATCCTTCTTTACATTTCTGTTTGGCTTCTAAAGCCGCAGTTCTGCGCATTTTTCCTAATGCTGCTGCAACTTTTTGCATATTTAACATTGCAATGCTAAATTTATATATTCTTTGTTTTTAGTACTGAAGGTATCCTCTCCTTAAGATTGACCGGTGTCTTAAGGTTAAACTCTAATACCTGGTACATTTATACATTTATTTGGAAATACTCATTTCCACTGTGCACATTTTCTATTCTAGGCCTTTAAATTCTTTATTCTCATTTGTAACCTATTCCACTGTGATCTTGTACTTTGCCAGCAGGCTTACAGCCATTGGTGCTGCTTCCTAATAGATATTATGTTAGTTAAAATAACGTATATTGCACTAACACATTTATCCTAGGTTATACAGAATACAAAATTGACATTACACAATGGTAATACATTTTCATAGATACATCCCCACCGTGATTCTGCAGATTTGGTAGCCAGCTTATAGCATTTGCTACTCCTCATAAATATTATAAATCAGATAATCAGATTCAGTAATAACAAGTCCCTTCCGTGGTCGCCAATATTGATTTATGGAATCATATTTATGAATATTAATATTTATTATATCATATATGGTATTTAATATATGGATATATTTTAATTAATATGCGTTTATCATATATATCTGCAAATATGTCAGGCTTACTAAGTGGCTGATAAATATATGCAGTCCTTATATATATATATATATATATATGACTTATGAAATTATGAAGTTAAGATTCCTTAAAGAGAGTTCAAGCTTGAATATTACCGCTCTTTTTATATGATTCTTTATTTACAGGCAGATCAAATCGTACAGAATAAGATATACACAGTAGTGATATATATACTAATTATTATATTAAGCTATGCTATGCTTCCTTCGTTACATAACATAAAACAACATGACATAAGTTTCACAAACAGTTTCAATTACTATCATATTTATACTTGCAAGTTACAGATCCTTTCCTCCTGCATCTTCTCCATGACTTCTCCTCCTGACTGACTTCCTTCCTTCTCTCCTTCTCCTTCCTCCCTTCTCCCTCCTTCTCCCTCTTCCTTCTCCCTCTTCCTTCTAACTCTTAACTACCTACCTCTTTTTATCCTATATTTTACCAATTCAAACTAACACATTCTCATAGTTCTCAGTGCAAAATATAATTATAGGTTTGTCAGATTCCAAGGTGTAATAAAACAAACATTGAACTGGGCTGTCGTGTCCTGTTCACAGAGGCATGGTGTCATAAAAGTGTGGTGTCCACACTGCCTTAAGCAAGTATAGTATTGTAAAATCTGGAATGTCTTTTCATCCAAAGTTCTGTTGTATTGACAAGTTTTCCTGGGGTGGGTTACACCATGTTTTATCAATGGATGTGATCTCTTTTCATAGTAGTTAATTTATGCTCCCTAGCTTTAACCTTTACTGGACAATAGACAAACCAGTTTTATAATTGCGATAGGTATTGCAATCTTGATTCTGATCTACTGTAAGCACACCTGTGAATTCCAATGACCATTTGATTGTAAATGCATTCTTTATTATACTGTGACCTCTCTAGCCTTATATATGGCTAGAGCAGAATAAACCTGTTCCCTACACTATTTTTTACCATCTTGCAGTAAAACACAAATATACAGTATATCTATGTAAACACATACACAAACCTAATCTCTTAAATCAGCTAAACATTACCTCATACATTCAAACTTATTTCATATCTATTCCTTACTATATATATCCAGTATACTGTTCACTATGGTTACATTGCCTATTTATAATGAATTATATTTTGATTCAGACAACATCCATTGCCCTAATATTATACTAAGTGCAGACAATTACCTATAAGGCAACACCCAGCAATTACATCTGTAATGGGGGATTCCAGCCGGGAGGAATTAATGTTGTATAATGATGAGGAGGATGTACACACTGATGAGGATGGCAGTGGCGATGATATCTTGTAGACTCTGTAGAGCTGTGGCTTTAAGGAAAATGGTAGCTTATTTTTTTTTGGGCACAAACAAACCAATAATTTCAGCCACAAGTGTGTCAGTCCTTGTCCCTGAAATGATAAGTTTGTTAAAGTGTGCATGTCCTGTTTAATATCCAACATAAGGGTGGGTGGGAGGGCCCAAGGACCATTCCATCTTGCACCACCGTTCATTCATCCCACCGCTGTGTGGCAGTGTTTCATAGATATGCTACAAACTGCCGTCTGTTTGTCCCACAGCTCTGTCGCCTAGTAGTAAGTAACCAGCCAGCTGGCTGCAGACTTTGACCTAAAAACAACATTGTGAGCATTAAGGTGGTAAAAGTTGTCTGCAAATGACTGGAAATTAATGTTATTGAGGTTAATAATACTCTAGGGCCCCCAAACAAACGCAAAAAATATGTGATTTTGGCGTTTTTTTGTAAATTTTGTAAAAAAAATCCAAATCCTGTCACGGCTGTTTAGCAAATCCAAATCCTGCCAATGAATCCAAATCCAAATATTCGGGGCCGGAGCACATCTCTAATTCAAATACATATACTTTACTATGGAGTTGGTCCCTTTTTGCAGCTTTAACAGCTTCCACTCTTCTTGGAAGGCTTTCCACAAAATTATGGAATGTTTCTGTGGGAATTTGTGCCCATTTATTGTGTAAAGCAATTTGTGAGGTCAGGCACTGATGTTGGATGAGTAGGCCTGGCTCTCAATCTCTATTCCAGTTCATCCCAAAGTTGCTCAGTGGGGTTGAGGTCAGGGCTATGTGCGGGCCAGTCATCAAAACATGTCTTTATAGTCCTTGATTTTTGCACTGGGGCACAGTCATGTTGGAATAGAAAAGGGCCTTCACAAAACTGTTGCCGCAAGGTTGGAAGCATATTATTGTTCAAAATGTCTTGGTATGCTGAAGTATTAGGATTGCCCTTTTCTGGAGATAAGGGGCCTTGTCCAATCCTGAAAAACAGCCCCATATCATTATCCCTACTCCACCAAACTTCACAGTTGGCATAATGCAGTCAGACAGGTAACGTTCTCCCAGCATCCGCCAAACCCAGACTCGAACATCTGACTGCCAAACAGAAAAGCGGGATTTGTAACTCCACTGAACACGTTTCCACTGCTCCACAGTCCAGTGTCAGTGTTCTTTACACCACTCCATCCGACTCTTGGCATTGGACTTGGTTATGTGAGGCTTGCATGAAGCTGCTCGGCCATTGAAACCCATTCCATTAAGCTCCCGCTGCACAGTGTTTGTGCTTACATAAATGCCAGTGGAAGTTCAGAACTTTTTCAGCTATGGAATCAGCAGAACATTGGCGACTTTTACTCACCATACACCTGAACAGTCGTTGACCCTGCTCTGTGATTTTTACGTGAACTTCTGCTTCATAGCTGAGTTGCTGTTGTTCCTAAACACTACCACTTTCTAATAAAATCACTTAAAGTTGACTGTGGAATATCAAGCAGGGAAGAAATTTGCAAAGGTGGCATCCTGTACAGTACCATGCATGAAGTCACTGAGCTCTTCAGAACGACCCATGCAGACTGCATGGCTAGGTGCTTGATTTTATACACCTGTGCAACGGTTCTGATTGAAACACCTGAATTTAATAATTAACAGGTCTGGCCAAATACTTTTGTCCATATAGTGTGTGTGTGTGTGTGTGTGTGTATATATATATATATATCATACCGACATGCAGCATTCCTGGATCAAAGGACCACACTGTGACACCAGCTGAAGTTAGATCAACGTTTTATGGATCATTTTCCATTTCACCAGGATACAAAAGGTACAGATATCATGCCCACCTTATAAAAGCCCTCCACCATATAATCACACCCGTCGGCCTGGGTCCCACAGCCTCCGTGTCCGGCGCTACCTAGAAACGTTGCTCTAACTTCAGCAGGTGTCATAGTGTGATTCTTTGATCCAGGAGTGCTGTATATCTGTATGATATATTTGACTATTAGCACCCGGTCAAGTACATTATTTTAAAGGGACAGCCCAACATGTACTATTTATAGTGTGTGTGTGTGTGTGTGTGTGTGTGTGGTGTGTGTGTGTGTGTGTGTGTGTGTGTGTGTGTGTGTGTGTGTGTGTGTGTGTGTGTGTATATAACCATATATTTTGCCACCTTATTAATAAAATTATAAGAATCAAGAATTGTTTAGTACTTTGTTAAAATTGCAAAGTAAGATGTAGAAGATCTAGCATGGAAACATGTTAAAAAGTATTTATAGTTATGCAGAAATTGTGTGTAATATATATATTATAAAATATAATATAATGAAATTGTTTCAGTGCTACTAATTGTGGATGCTTACACTAAGCACCATGATAATATTTTGCATGGGATGGTTACTTTACTTCATTCCTGTTTTCCTTTCCATAGGGTGAGCCTAGATATGATGTCTGTTCAGGCACACAATAGTCCTAAATGGGAAGAGAAAAATAACACTGCCTTTTGGAGAGGACGAGACAGCTGTAAAGAAAGACTGGAGCTCGTGAAACTGAGTAGAAAACACCGAGATATTATAGATGCTGCTTTTACACACTTCTTTTTTTTCGACCACAACGAAAGCCTGTATGGTCCAATTGTGCAACCCATACCATTTTTTGACTTCTTTAAGGTAGGTAAATTGCACATCTCTGGCAGTAGCTATGATGACTCTTTGCATGATCATATAACTATTCACCTTTATAAAGGGTTCAGGATATTATGTCAGCATTGACGATCCATTTCTGAGGTGTGTCGACAGTCGACATGTCATATTTTGACATTTTGTCCGTGTTAACATTTTTTATGTTAGAAGTGGACATTTTGACCATGTTGCATTCATAATTGTCAACATTCTGATGTCAACACAGTAAAAGTCAATATACCGACTGCATACCCTTTTAAAGAAGTGTAAGATTTTCTTGTCTGCCATGTTTGGTGTAATCTTAATTTTTGTATCCAGGACACATATACAGTAGATCCCATGTAATTGTATTATTTAATGGGACATTATTCACACGTGTAATGCAGTTTTGGTTCACAGAGTTGGTAGTTGATATAATTTCCAAAATCTCAGTATGTTTGTTCTCTTTATCTAAATTGCAGTCCCATATTGCATAGATGAGCTTGTTTATTTTCTCTCTGTTTCAAACATAAAATGTATAAGATGTTCTGGTTCACTAGTAAAAAAATCAGCTGATTTTTTTTTTTTTTTTTATAGCAAACCAGTGCCTACCAGGTAAAACAGTGTGCTACTGTAAATCACTACTACAACAGTGCAGCCAATATTTGTCAGGATCCATAGATTCCCACTCTAGGGTTTGTCAAACATGCTGCCTTCCAATTGGGATCCGGTCTGAAGATCGACAGTATCTAGGTCGACAATGTTTAGGTCGACCACTATAGGTCGACAGTCACTAGGTCGACATGGATGGAATGTCGACGGGGTTTATAGGTCGACATGTGCTAGGTCGACAGGTCTAAAGGTCGACATGTTTTTTTTTTTAAATTATTTTTTTGAATTTTTTCATACTTAACGATCCACGTGGACTACGATTGGAACGGTAATCTGTGCCAAGCGAAGCGGTAGCGGAGCGAAGGCACCATGCCCGAAGCATTGCGAGCGAAGCGAGCTATGCGAGGGGACGCGGTGCACTAATTTGGGATCCCGGTTACTCTACGAAGAAAACGACACCAAAAAAAAAAAAAAAAATCCTCATGTCGACCTTTAGACCTGTCGACCTAGCACATGTCGACCTAGAAACCCTGTCGATCTTCCATCCATGTCGACCTAGTGACTGTCGACCTATAGTGGTCGACCTAAACATTGTCGACCTAGATACTGTCGATTTGATGAACCACACCCCTTCCAATTATGGTCTTTAAGTGTGACAGTACAAGGTTTGTAAGGAATATAATTTACTATTATAACCTCCATGAAGGGGCTAAGGGGGTGATTCATATCTGATCGCTGCTGTACATTTCGCACAGCGGGCGATCAGGTCCTAACAGTGCATGCGTATGCACCGCAATGCGCACGTGCATCAGACAACAAATGACATCGCCGGTCAATACGGGATGGTGCGAAAAATCCATTCCCACGGGCGTTCACAAGGTGATTGACAGGAGGAGGCCGTTTGTGGGTGGCAACTGACCGACCGCTTACAGGGAGTGTCTGAAAAAACAGAGGCGTTACGAAGCGTTTTCAGGGAGGGTGTCTGACGTCGGCTCCGGCCCCGATCAGCCTGTTCTCATCACACTGGAGGAGTAAGTCCTGGGTTGTGCAGAAACTGCATAAACTGGATTTTCGCAGCTCGGTGTACACATGCAGACGCACACTTGCACAGCGCATTTAAACTCCCCCTGGAGGCAGCGACTATCTGATAGCAGGACAGCAAAATTAGCAGCCCAGCGATCACATCTGAAAGACCCCGTAAGTTTCACTTAGTTTTGTGATGCAGGTACACAGAATAAAATGTTAACACTCTCATATAATTTTTCTTTAATATCTAAAAATATCCTTTGCATGTCCCTATTTCTGATCATTTAAAAGTAAAATCGACATGATTCCTATCACTGTATCTGCGTTGTCAAAAGGTAATTCTGTTATCTTTATACGGCTAGTAAAAAGTTGCTGTGTAATCATTTAATGAATGACACATTTGCTGTAAAAAGACAGATGTCCTCTTAGTTATCTTAATAGAGATGCAGTATAACAATTAACAGATTTATAATTCCTGATATTTAAAAGGAAACTACATGAAGTAAAGCAGTCGGGAAGTGTGTGTGTTACACAATAGAGACTTTGGTCAGTAGCCCTTACTGTACACCAATCTCATGTGAACGATTTCATAAAGAAGGCATGATGACATAAAAGTGTGATACTAAACCGGTTAAACTTGAACATTCTTTAAATAAATACGTAGAGCCTTATGCAGTTAGGTCCATATGCAGGTGAAACTCAGAAAATTAGAATATCATGCAAAAATTCATTTATTTCAGTAATTCAACTTCAAAGGTGAAACTAATATATTATATAAACTCATTACATGCAGAGTGAGATATTTCAAGCCTTTATTTGTTATAATTTTGATGATTGTGGCTTACAGTTTAAGATAACCCCAAATCCAAAATATCAATCAAGAAAATTTGAATATTACATAAAATTAATGGAAAAAGGATTTTAAATACAGAAATGTCAGCCCTTGGAAAAGTATAATCATGCATATGTACTCAGTACTTTGTTTGTGCCCCTTTTGCATGAATTACTTCCTCAGTGCAGCGTGGCATGGTTTCTAGCAGCCTGTGGCACTGCTGAGGTGTTATTGAAGACCAGAATGCTTCAATATCGGCCTTCAGCTCTTCTGCATTGTTCGGTCTCATATCTCTCATCTATCTCTTGGCAATGCCCCATAGATTCTCTTTTTTTCTTTAGCCCAGGTAAGACGCTTCTGACGTTGTTTGTTGTTCAAGAGCGGCTTGACAAGAGAAATACGACATTTGAAGCCCATGTCCAGGATCCATCTGTGTGTGGTGGCTCTTGATGCACTAACTCCAGCCTCAGCCCACTCCTTGTGAAGCTCCCCCACATTTTTGAATGGCCTCTACCTGACAAGAAAAAAAGAACTGGTCTGTTACTCAGTGGGTGGCCCTCAGCATGTAATCTGAAGGGTTGCAAATTCTGCTAATTATCAGAATTTCCAATCCTTACTGAATAAGACCCATTGTCTCTCTGAACTGTGAAGCGCCGTCCAAGTACGTTTAGCTGAATCGGAGCAAACAGTATGTATATCCCTATACACTTCAGAATTCATCTGACTGCGTCTGTCTTCTGTCACATAAACAAGAAACACTATTGACCCACTGCCATTGTAAGCCTTGCATGCCAATTCCATCATGCTGCCTCCACCGTGTTTTGGATCATGAGCCATTCCAAGCCTTCTCCATACGTTTTTATTCCTATAATTCCGGTACAGGTTGATCTTCGTTTCATCTGTCCAAAGAATGCAGTACCAGAACTGGGCTGGCTTTTTTTTTTCAAGGTCTAATCTGGCCTTTCTATTGTTGAGATTTATGAATGGTTTGCACTTTGTGGTGACCCTGTACATTTGCTCCCATTACGTCTTCCCTTTATGGTAGACGTGGATAATAACATGCCTACCACCTGCAAAGTGTTCTTCACTTGGATAGATGCTGGGACAGGCTGTGGCTCTAAAATATCCCTGGCATATTACTCTATGTGCATGACAATGGGGCCAGCCCCTGTCTCCATGTGCTGAACAGAAAGCTGGGAGGCTGAGCTGCTCGGTCAGCCCCAGTCTCTCTTTGTGACCGTCCCGGCCCATCAAGCCATCTGAAGTCCAGTCTGGCCCTGGATGGATGTTGCAAAGGGGTTTTTATCTACCAGGGAAAGGATCCTGCGATCATCGACCACTGTTGTCTTCTGTGGATGTCCATGACTTTTTATGTAGCCAAGCTCACTACTTAATTCGGTTTTTATCTTAGAATGTAACTGTTGATTTGGCCACTCCTAAGGTTCCAGCTATCTCTCTGATGGATTATTTTTGTTTTTACAGCCAAAGGATGGCCATTATCACTTGTATTGAGAGCTCCTTTGGAATCAACTCCTGACCTTTTGCCTGCATTTATGCCACACTTGGAATCAACTCCTGACCTTTTGCCTGCATTTATGCCACACTTGGAATCAACTCCAGACCTTTTGCCTGCATTGCTTATAAAGAAATAACGAAGGATTAGCCCAGACCTGTTCATGAAACAGCTTTTTAGTCAAATGTCCAATTACTTTTGGTCCATTGAAAAAGAAGAGGCTACATATTAAACAGCTGCAAATCCTAAACCATTCTTGTGATTTGGATGTGAATACGCTCAAATTAAAGCTGATAGTCTGCACTATGAAATTTTATATAACCGTGTCCTTACTATGTTTTGGTAAACAGTTAAAATAACACCAAAATTGCATCCAAAATGTAGACCTAAAATACATGCTGTAGAAATGGCATATTTACGTGGTTATATAGGCTTGCACACCTCTCAATATATATCAGACTTGGCTTAGGGCCTAATTCAGACCTGATCGCAGCAACAAAAAATTTCTCTAATGGGTAAAACCATGTGCACTGCAGGGGGGACAGATATAACGTGCAGAGAGAGTTAGATTTGGGTGGGGTGTGTTCAAACTGAAATCTAAATTGCAGTGTAAAATAAAGCAGCCTGTATTTACCCTGCACAGAAACAATATAACCCACCAAATCTAACACTCTCTGCAAATGTAATATGTGCCCCACCTGCAGTGCACATGGTTTTGCCCATTAGAGAAAGATTTTGCTGCTGTGATCAGGTCTGAATTAGGCCCTTAGTGTGTTAAATGTATGTGCATGAAGATATGTTTAAAGAGTATCTTGATGAAGTTGCATTCTGGAGACGCCAGTCACTATTATCAACTTGATCATGATGAAGGCATTTTAATGTATAATTATTTTAAAAGAAAGAAAATAGAAATTGCTACTCTCCCTCCCAGTGATAGAACATTTTTATTATACAAAAACAAAACCATGTTTACAGTGTTTGATGTGGATATTGTTGCTAGCACTGTTTGACATTTTATGCTGACTTCTCGTGAATATACTGTACTTGCTGTGAAATATCTATAAAGAGGTCGCTGACCCCAGAACTTCTAAACATTTAAAGACAAACTCTGAAATAATGACTTAACAAAACATGTCTCCTGTTCCCCAAGCTATAAATCTAAATTGGTTCTTGAAAAATAAAAGAATCATTTACCCTTCCTCAAAGCAACACATAATTCCATTTTATGTTGTCAAAGCAGAGTTTGCTGACGTTTATAGATCAATATAGTTCTCTTCAGCTAAAATGCTTTAAGCTGTGTCATAATAGAAAAGATCAGCATGGGGAAATATCTGCCTAGTCTGTGCTCATAGATCATTTTATCCGTCAGTGTATCTGTGGCAACTGAAGTCACTAACGCTGATGTTCAGTCTAAACTGCTCCTCTTTTTATGGGCAGAATACATTGAGGATCTTTTGTGACATTGAATGGTATATTATTACCGTCACTGCCATACTGGAGCTCTCCAGTTCATCAGGACTGCAATCAGATGTGCTGGAAAATTAACTATATAAAATCCAATCATTTGCAATTAGGCGGAACTCATTTCTATGTTGATTAAATTACCATCTGAACATTGTTGTCCTTAGGATGCATGCTGTTTAGTCATGATGCTAGCAAGAGTTACAGGTACTGCAAGCTGTGATGCCAAAACTTGGGAAGCATTTAACAGCCCTGCTTATGTAAATGTCACGGAGGTTGAGCGATAAAAAAGTTTTGCCCCTGTTTCAGTGCTAATTTGAGTGCTGAGAATTTAGCAAGTGCACAATAATGAGTTGTCTTCTTATCCCATTTAAACTTTTGAAACATTAGAGATGTTTGAAGCAGTTTAGAAAGATGGAGAAGTAGTCCATGCCATCCAATCTGCTGCTACGTATATTTTTATATAATGCAGTTGATAAATGTTACTTGACTGATTGCCGTGGGCAACTTCTTCACTGGCTCTCTTCTCCACTCTTTTTACTGCTTCATACATCTCCCCCTTTGTTTCTAATGTTTTATATACCTGCATCTAGTGACTTTGTAAGAACATTTCTTATACATTTCTTATACATTTTAAACCAGTAGTGCAAATTAGCAACTTGCATTTCAGGTATGGTTCCACAATTTATCCAGTGGGGTGAATTCACAGAAAGGGCCTGATTCCAAGCTGGGTACAAGTGAAAATGCTAATGTAGCTCATGGATTTCAGAAACTGCACATGTGCCAAAGTAAGGCAAAAGCCGATGTGCCTGTTAAATCATACACACTCGGCCAGAGATCGCCACTGTGTTTGGGTTGATCAGTCCGTTGATTGTCCTCACTTTCCGTGAAATGGGCATTTCTGGGCAGTAACTGGGTGGCAGCCATGCAAGTGTGCAGAAATGTTGTGTGGGAGAGTCTAGGGCATGTAAACTGGTATCTGTTCTTGATCTTAGAATGTGGGCAGAAATGGGACGCCTGTTTCAGACTCATTTTTGAACACAGCATTGGGTGGGTGCATATCTGTTACTAATGATGATGGCTGCAGAATAGTGAGCGGGATAGGCTTCCACATGGAGACTCATGGATCTTTGGCATACACGGGCGGATTTTTGCATTAGCATAATTAAGTAAGTAGGCTGCAGCAGCTGTATGGAAAAGCTGCTGAGGGCTGTATGGAAAAGCTGCTGAGGATTCACGAGACATGGGGGCAGATGCATTAACCTGGAGAAGGCATAAGGAAGTGATAAACCAGTGATATGTGCAAGGTGATAAAGGCACCAGCCAATCAGCTCCAATATGTAAATTAACAGTTAGGATCTGATTGGCTGCTGCCTTTATCACCTTGCACATATCACTGGTTTATCACTTCCTTATGCCTTCTCCAGGTTAATTCATCTGCCCCATGGATTGGGCTAGAAGTCAGAATGCATTTTATTGATATACATAATAGGAGTGCCAATTGTTAGGAATCTGCTTCTTGCATCTTCACTAACCAGTGCTCTGTTGCACTGGCCTACAGAGGTCACATCCTCAGCCTGGCAGCATGTTCCATGATTGCCTGCAATGTGCAGAGACTCTTTCCAGTATGTACCCCGCTTGCCATGCAGCATGTATTCCAATGTATTCCCACCAGCTCCGCAGCAGGACATTTTTTAGCAGTTGGGCAAAACCATGTGCACTGCAGGGGAGGCAGATATAACATGTGCAGAGAGACTTAGATTTGGGTGGGTTATTTTGTTTTTGTGCAGGGTAAATACTGGCTGCTTTATTTTTACACTGCAATTTAGATTGCAGATTGAACACACCACACCCAAATCTAACTCTCTCTGCACATGTTATATCTGCCTACCCTGCAGTGCACATGGTTTTGCCCAACTGCTAAAAAATTTCCTGCTGCGATCAACTTGGAATTACCCCCCATGTGCCTACTACAGGACCACACATAGATTCAAACTTGGGTTCTCAAAATACCAGAGTTCTAACACCAATGATGGATGGAAAGTTACAGGAAGTGAAGAAACCAGTGTCATACACATAAAATAATTGGATAAAACTTCCCTTGGGATGAATGAAGATCTTCCCTAGTCGTACTTGGATAGATGAAATATAAAAGAGTGTAATAGCAGAATAAAATATGCAACAATGAATTTCTGAGAAATATACAGAGTTCACTTAAATAAACCATACATATGAATCAAGGACTACAAAGTAAAACTCATACATTTATTAAATGCCATAAAATATAGGAAAAACTTAACAGTCAAAGTTAGCATATATGGCAGACAGAATGGTTAGTAATTAGCCAATGAGAGACTGTTTACCACAGCGATGCAGTAAAACAGACACATGTGTATCACGCAAGAGGTTCCAGACCCTCCAGGAACTATGATAGTACCACACGTTCAGTAAAAGTCTTTAGGGCTATGCATATCTGGAGTTTGCCAGAATAGCCGTGCCAATGCGCTTTGAGAGTAACTCTCTCATCCTCATTCCTGTAATTCACTTCCTGTAACTTTCTATTCATCTGATCACTTTGGCACACCTATTCTCTATATTAGTATCTGTCTGGTGAACCTTGCAGGTGTTCCAATGCTGCTGTTCTTCCCCAGAAGCGCTATGTGGGTTCCGCTACCTGTGTAAGAATGCATGTTATTGTTTCATTGTTCCAGTACTGTGCTAGTTAAAATGGAATAGAAGTTGATCTTGTATAGAGTATAAAAAAAAACCCTGTCTTTACCTACAAAGTAAAGATAATCAGAACAGATGCATCTGGACATGTATACTTTTCATACATCAGACCAAATAACACTCGAGTGGTGCCCACACACGGTGAGATTTGTGCTAGGTGTGTTTTGAGCCTATACAATGTGTGCTATGCCATTTTGACTAAGTAGTATGCGATCTGGAGTGTACACACTGTGCGATTTGAGCTACACCCGATTATGACTACACTACAGTATAAATTAAAATAATGGTCTGGTTGTGATGTAGTACAAATATACCTGCATGCACATAGCATTTTGCCTTGCGATATTGACTACGCAGGAGCGCGAATCGCAAGAGAAAAAAAACGGTGTGATTTGATTTAGACCCGATGCGATTTGAACTAAAAAGATCAAATTGCATGCGTTAATCGCACCGTGTGTGAGCACCATTAGTTGCGTTCCCTGTAGCTGCAGCGCATGCGGTAGATGGAGTAGATTCCAGCTGGACTCAATTTGGTATTTTGTTCAAATCATGATATTATATGCATCTTAGTTATTTCGTGACCTCAGCTTCATAAATTATCTTTAGAGTGAAACAGTGCTATGTTGCCTCGTGTCATGTCAGTACTATATGTAGACGCCCCTGTAGTATTTTTATGCCAGCCCTACCCTCAAAACTATGTAATGTTTGTGCAATAAACAGTTAGTAGGACATACCACAGGTCTCTGATCCTTTTTTTTTTTTTTTGGTCTTTCAGAGCGTAGAAATGTCACGGGATTTCCATTTGTAAAAATGTTGCAATATGAACATGCATATGGCTACAGAAAGCACTGCTAAGTGCATGCTTGCTGTATATCAATGTTTAAATGTCTCTAACCTAGTTTAAGCTATGCATGTTGACATGGATTTTTTTTTCTACATAGAGTGCATAGTGTTAAAAATAGGATTTTAATACCTACCGGTAAATCCTTTTCCCTTAGTCCGTAGAGGATGCTGGGGACTCCAAAAGGACCATGGGGTATAGACAGGATCCGCAGGAGACATGGGCACACTATAAGACTTTGAATGGGTGTGAACTGGCTCCTCCCTCTATGCCCCTCCTCCAGACTCCAGTTAGAGAACTGTGCCCAGGGAGACGGACATTTCGAGGAAAGAATTTATTGTTTAAACACGGTGAGTGTCATACCAGCTCACACCTTGAACATGCCGCAGAACGTGGCATTCAATAGAACACAAGCCGACGGCATGAAAAATATACAGCAATATGCTGACCGAAAACGTAACACAGCCTGTGTGTAAACATGACCAATAATAGCATACCGCATGCCACGGCATGAATAACGTCCGCAACCGACTTGACTGAAAAGAAACACCACATGAGTGTAACCACCAATAACTGCAGATACAGTACGCACTGGGACGGGCGCCCAGCATCCTCTATGGACTAAGAAAAAAGGATTTACAGGTAGGTATTAAAATCCTATTTTCTCATACGTCCTAGAGGATGCTGGGGACTCCAAAGGACCATGGGGTCTATACCAAAGCTCCAGACTGGACGGGAGAGTGCGGACGACTCTTCAGCACCGATTGAGCAAACATGAGGTCCTCATCAGGGTATCAAACTTGTAGAACTTAGCAAAAGTGTTTGACCCCGACCAAGTAGCTGCTCTGCAAAGTTGAACCGCCGAGACTCCACGGGCATCCGCCCAAGAAGAGCCCACCTTCCTCACAGAATCGGCCTTCACCGACTTCGGTAATGGCAACCAGCCGTAGAATGAGCCTGCCAAATCGTATCACAGATCCAGCGTGCAACAGTCTGCTTAGAAGCAGGAGCCCCAATTTGTTGGGAGCATACAGGATAAACAGAGCCTCTGTTTCCCCAATCTGAGCCATTCTGGCGACATAAATATTCAAAACTCTGACTACATCGAGAGACTTCGAATCAGCCAAAGCTTCAGTAGCCACAGGCACCCCAATAGAGACACACTGAGGAAGCCGCTGACGGCACATTGAGGCGGAGAAACGCGTATGTGGAGGAGAAGAAAAACGAGTGAGTTCTTTACTAGCCGGCCGGCTAAAGCAAATTAATAACTGATCATCAGGCATACTCTGTATCAAGGCTTAATAGTTCAATAATCAGCTCGATACCCGGACATCCGGACCCCAGTGCTAAGGGGGAATAGGGAGTGTGCTCCCAGACCTGAATTATATTGCAGCCTATATTACATCCAGAGATAGCCTTGGGATCGTATGGTGGAGGAGACGGCTAATTTACTAGCTTGCTAAAACCACAAATCAATACCACATTTGCTGACTTATGGGACTGTTATAATTAATGATGAATATATAACATAAACATATAGACATAAGGGACTATAAGAATATTTGAATCTCTCATCGATATATATTCTCCAATCAATTTACGCATTGCAGGGACGCCTGCAATGTGATATGAGTCATTTGAAGCAGTGTCATAATCCGCAATACGGATAATTATACCATGTGTGCATTCAGTTCTTAAACTTGTGTTTTGTATTATATATTAATTCAGCACTATAATAGTGTTAGGAATCTGTATAAGTATATATATGCTATACTATATATATTTTTTTCTGAAATCCGGCCGGTAATTGTTTAAATTATATTAAACTGTATTAGAAAAATTTTTTTTTTTTATATTGGATACTAAGCGCGGTTCCTATCTGTTTTGTCTTACCCAAATAGGTTGGTTCATGTGAAACGCAGAAACCACTTCCTGCAGAAATTGTAGTCGAGTTCTCAATTCCGCTCTATCCACATGGAAGATCAAATAGGGTTCTTGTGAGACAAGGCCGCTAACTCCGACACCCACCTCGCGGACACCAAGGCCACAGCATGACCACTTTCCAAGTGAGAAATTTTAACTCAACCGTTCGTAAAGGTTCCAACCAGAGTGACATAAGAAAACTGCAACACCACGTTAAGGTCCCATGGTGCCACTGGGGGCACAAATGGAGGTTGGATGTGCAGCCCCCCTTTCCCGAAAGTCTGAACTTCTGGAAGGGTGGCCAATTATTTTTTGAAAGAAAATTGATAAGGCTGAAATCCGCACTTTAATGGAGCCTAACTTTAGGCCTGCAGCCACACCTGCTTGCAAAAAATGGAGAAAACGACCCAGCTGAAATTTGTTTCCTTAGGAGCCTTCTTGGATTCACACCAAGACACATACTTCCTCCAAATACGGTGGAAAAGCTTCGCCGTTACTCCTTTCCCAGCCTGAAGCAATGTGGGAATGACTTCACCGCAAATACCCTTTCGGGCTAGGATATGGCGTTCAACCACCATGCCGTCAAACGCAGCCACGGTAAGTCTTGATACACGCCCAGACCTAGCTGTAACAGGTCCTCTCATAGAGGAAGAGGTCAGGGATCTTCTATGAGTAAGTCTTGAAGATCTGGATACCAAGCCCTCCATGACCAGACCGGAACAATGAGGATCGCCTGAACCTTTGTTCTTCTCATGTTTATCACCTTCGGAAAAAGTGAAAGTGGAGGTTACACATAGACCGACTGAAACCCACGGTGTCATGAGGGCGTCCACTGCTATTGCTTGAGTGTCCCTTGACCTGGAACAATATTCCAGAAGTTTCTTGTTGAGGCGAGACGCCATCATGTCTAATTGAGGAATTCTCCAAAGACTTGTCACTTCAGTGAAAACTTCGTGAGGAAGACCCCACTCTCCTGGATGGAGATCGTGTCTGCTGAGGAAGTCTATTTCTCCGTTGTCAACACCCGGAACGAAGACTGCTAATAGAGCGTTTACATGCCTTTCCATCCAGCGGAAAACTTTTGCGGCTTCTGCCGTTGCCGCTTTTCTCGTCGTTCCGCCCTAGCGGCTTACTTACGCCACTGCTGTTAAGTCGTCCGACAGAATTAAGACAGGCAGATCACGAAGAAGATGTTCCGTTGTAAATAGCTCTTAATTCAAGAATGATTATTGTAGACAAGCTATCCGGCTTGACCTTTTCCCCTGGAAAGACTGCTCCCCAGCCTCGGAGACTTGTATCCATGGACACCAGGATCTAATCCTGGATCCCGAACCTTCGTCCCTCTAGGAGGTGAGAACTATGAAGCCACCACAGGAGAGATATCCTGGTCCTGGAAAATATGATTATTTTCCAGTGCATGTACAGGTGAGACCCGGACCACATGTCCAACTGGTCCCACAAAAACCACTCTGGCATTTGACCAGCTCACCGAATGGCCTCGTAGGCCACAACCATCTTCTTCATCAACGGAACGTATTGATGGGTTTACCCTGTTGCAAATCTGATCCGACTCTGGATCCTCAGATCTCTTTTCCACCAGAAAAAACAACTCTTAACAGTTCAGAATCTAATCTTATTCCCAACTCCGACATCTGCGTCATTGAGATCAACAGCGATTCTCTGTTGAAGAACTGTCATAGAGAAACAACGATTTGTACCACTTGTTTCTTGACCTCGCCGTAGTCAGGAGAGCGTCCCAGTACAGAATAATAATGGCTCTTACTATTGAAGGAAAACCATCATACTGCCATCATTCCGGTGAAATGGCAATGACAAACCTGAATAGCAAAACCAGGTAAACTTAATGCGGATGAAACCGCATTTAACCCCTCTTTCTACTTTTACCGGTTGGAGATCCCTTCCCTGTCCAGTATGGCCGGAGGAGACTGGCCAGGCTGCCTAATTTCTCAGCTTCCCTCATTGTTACTGCCCGCAGCTGGCTTCGGTGCACTATGAGTCACTAAATCATCATTACTATAACGGGGAATACCGGCGGCTGCGTGTCCCTCCGTGAACCTTCTCTCCCCGCTCTGCTGTGTGCCTGTCTCCAGCTCCAGCTGTCTCCTGTCTCTTGTTTGGGGCTTGACAAGCGTTGTAGTGTCCCTCGGATTGATGGTTTAGCTGTAGGAGCTGCCAGCGGGCTGCTTGAGGTCAGTGCTCATTCCGATGCAATGATCCAGTGAAGGGAAGGGCTGAGCTGTAGACATGCACAGTCCGCGCTGCAGCTTTGCAGAACCTCTGTCTGGTGCTGATTGCGGAGGCTGTGCTGCCTTTCTCTCCTGCTTTCTGGGAGGGAATATTTGCTGCCGCTGACCTCCCTCGGCGTGTACACGGGCAGAGAGCTGGATGTTAATAGAGGTGTATTTATGTTGGTGCGGAGTTTATGTGCCTGAGGCTCAGTGCCACTGCCCGCTGCCTCTTTATTTAAACACTATCAGAGCTTGCCTCAACTTTCCTCTGCTCGTTGCGTGACGTCACTGTGTGCCCCCTCCACAGCAGCAGCCCCCCATCCTCCTCCACCCGATCAGTGACCCTCACCCTTTCCCACTGAGCAGTATAAGCAACAGGGCTTTCCTCCCAGACAGAGTAACCTGGACGTGGTCATGCAGTACAAGATATCATATTACTGTTATATATATATATATATATGTACCTTGGATGATCCGGCACTCCCTTGCTGGTATTGGTAATGCTGGGTGCTCGTGCTATAATGTATAAGTTCCACTGTTGCTAAATTAGCAAGCTGCACGTCACTCCATTGTAAAAAAAAAAGTGCTTTTAATCAATTTTTAAATGCATAGAGAAAACAGCCTGTCCGTCATATCAACGGCTCGTTTCGGGACCTGGCATAGTCCCTTCGTCAGGATTACTTTTGGCTGCTATAATCAGTGGTGAAAAACATGCTGTGAGAAAAAAGAAAGAAAAAGTGTGCTAAATCTTACCTTATATCCCTGCTGGTGTGTGTGTGTGTTCGGCTGCTCACGAAGGCTAGGGAGGCGCGCCCCTGGTCCCGGTGACGAAATCCCGGAAGTGGCTGTCATTGGCTACAGCTTGTTGCCCTGGCAACCCGGCTTGCGTCCCCGGTCTCCGACGCTGAGTGTGGGAATAGAGATAATGTAATTAAACAGTCACAATGCATGCAGATGGACATATAACAATCCCTGTCAGAATAATAAAGTACATAAATGGAATAAAGTTACTCTGCATTAATATGACTGGTTTGCTATCTAAAACTGTGAACTTGCTTGTGACTGACTGAAATGACAATAAGGAACATAAACATAAACTAATGTGAATTGAGGGAGAGCATGCTGCTGCTCTAAGGGACATGTGCATGTCTAAGATGCATGATGCTAAGATGTCGTGGACATTATATCTAATTACAATGAACTATATGTATGGACGGTCTATGTTCTGGAAAGGAAGAAAGAGGAAGTGAGTCATAAATATTCCAGTTAATTTTTTCATTAAGTCCTTTGGGATGTATAGTGTCCAATTTGAATATCCAGCGTGATTCTAATTTTTGTAGAGCTGTCATTTTGTCTCCTCCTCTGATCATCTGCGGAAGTTGATCTATAATTTGATAGCGTAATTGTGCAAGGCTATGTTGACATAATTTGTAATGACGTGCCACTGGTTGGTCATTTGGTTCTCCTTGAAGTGATTTTGCTATCGCTGAGCGATGTAGTGCCATCCTCTCTTTAAACATGCGGCTAGTCATGCCGATGTAGAATTTATTGCACGGGCATGTGATATAATAAATCACAAAACGTGAAGAGCAATTTAGAATTTGACGGATTTCATATTGTTAGTTCTTATGTGGATGTTGGAAAGAACTTCCTGGGATGAGGTATTTGCACGTAGTGCAAGAAGCACACTTGTAGCAGCCCGGTTTTTTGCTAAAGCCAAATATGCCTGGAGATGGTGTGTAGTTGGTAATGTCCGCCTTGACAAGATAGTCACGTAAATTTCTTCCTCTCCTAAAACTAGTCATGGGTGTTGTATTAGTAAAGCATGGTAAATTCGGGTCGGTTTTCACTATTGGCCAGAGTGCCTTTGTTGCTCTGGTTATCATAGGGCTAGTAGTGAAAAAGTTAGTTGACCAGATAAATTTATTCTTAATGTCTGTTGTAGTTTGTTTATTCAACAAACCCTGTCTTGGAATCTGCAATACTTTTGCTTTAGTCTTGGCCAGTTGTATAGGGTCATAACCTCTTGTTATGAATTTATTCATGGTTATATCCAACGCTGCTGGCAAATCATCTGCGTTACTGGTTATTCTGGCTATTCTAAGCATTTGAGAGTATGGAAGACCCTGTTTTAGTGCCTTTGGATGGTGGCTACTTGCTTCTAAGAGAGTGTTTCTGTCCGTTGGTTTGTAATAAACAGACGTTTATTTATTTATTTATTAGCAGTTTCTTATATAGCGCAGCATATTCCGTTGCGCTTTACAATTAGAACAACAGTTATAGAACAAAACAGGGCAAAGACAGACATAGCGGTAGGAAGGCCCTGCTCACAAGCTTACAATCTAGAGGGAAATAGGTATTGATACACAAGGATAGATGCTACCTGTTACATAATGTTTCCCCAGATTGCTAGCTTCTTAGTGGGTTGTATGATATGATCACCCAGCAATGTTGGAAGACAAAATGTGAGGTTATGGGGACTGTGCAGAGGGAATGTAACTTTATAGGGAAGCATTGAAGGTTATGTGGGTGGGTCAGGAATTTGGTAGGCTTGTCTGAAGAGATGAGTTTTCAGGGAACGTTTAAAGGTTTGGAGACTAGTGGAGAGTCTTATTGTGCGTGGGAGGGCATTCCACAGAGTGGGTGAAGCCCGGGTAAAGTCCTGTAATTTTGAGTGGGAACAGGTAATACATCTGGATGAGAGACGCAGATCTTGTGCAGAGCGGAGGGGTCTGGTAGGGAGATATTTTGAGATGAGTGAGGAGATGTATGATGGTGCAGTTTCCAAATGGCCCTGTTGATTGGTCACTATGACATCAAGAAAATTGACCCTCGTGTTACTAATCTTAAAAGTGAATTTAATGCAGGAGGGGAGATGATTGATGTTATTCATCATGTGAATGAAGTCTTCTTCATTGCTATTCCAAAGCATGAAGCAATCGTCTATGTAGCGTGTGTACCAACAGATATATTTCTTATAGTTGACATTATCCAAAAAGAACTTCTGTTCCTGTTTAAACATATAGATGTTTGCATATGCCGGAGCTACCGCGCTACCCATGGCGCAGCCTTGGGTTTGTAAATAATATCTGCCATCATACAGAAAGTAATTTCGGGTTAGAACCAAACTTAATAACTGTAAAAAAAGTGGAATGTGAAATCCGAAAGTTTCTTGTATATTATTGACAAACTCCTGTACCGCCTCCAATCCTTCAATATGGGGAATGGAAGTATATAAAGAGTTAATGTCCATGGTACATAAATATTGAAACTGTGATGTCGTGGAGAAGGATGTTAAAGCATTTAGGAAAGATGTTGTATCTTTTAGATACGTATACTCCTTAGTGATATGCGGCTGTAACAGTGAGTCTAACAATTCTGCTATGGGTTGGTATAAAGAACCTCTTGCTGACACTATTGGCGACCTGGAGGTTCCGCACAGTTTTTGTGTACTTTGGGGACCATATATAATGCTGGTGTTATGGGAAACTTGACTAGCAAGGATGTGTGGATTTTTGAGGTAATCCAACCATCTTGTTCAGCTTGTTGTAAAATGTCGGACAATTCTTGCTTATATTGATCTGTAGGATCCCTGTCAAGTTGTTGATATGTTACAGTGCCTGGCTCCTCCCCCCCTGTGCTGTGTTCCCGGCTCCAACCCCCCCTCCTGCTGTGTGCTTGGATCCCCCACTCCTCACCCCGTTCTCCCACACTCAAGACACCAGAAAGAAAATTTTAAAGCATTCTGTTAGGCCTTAATCTACAATGCATAGCCCTGAATTTACCAATGTGTATGTCATTGCAAAAGCTTTAACACACAAGCAGCACCTGACACTCATATACACGTGCAACACCTGACACACACACAGGCAGCACCTGACTCACTTATGCACACAAGCACAACATCATACACACTAATATACACATGCAGCAACTGACACACGCACAGAACCTAACACACACACATACACTCGCAGCACCTGACACACACATATACACTCGCAGCACCTGACACACACTCATATACACGCGCAGCACCTAACACACACATATACACATGCAACACCTGACACACACACATACATGCGCTGCACTTGACACACACACACACACATACTGTAGACGTGCAACACCTGACACACACACATACACACGCAACACCTGACACACACACATGCGCAACAGCTGACACACTAATATAAACATGCAGCGCCTGACACATACATAGACTGGCTGCACCTTATACACCTATATACACGTGACATTTAACACACACAGCACCTGACACACATACTCATATACACTCGCAGCACCTAACACACATACACTCGCAGCACCTCACACACACACATATACACGCCCAGCTCCTGCCACTCATATACACGCAAAGCACCTGCCACTCACCACATATACACACGCAGCACCTGCCACTAACACAGCACCTGACACACACGTAGACACACGCACCACCTGACACACACGTATACACGCGCAGCACCTGACACACACACACGTATACACGCGCAGCACCTGACACACACACACATATACACGCACAGCACCTGACACACATACATATACACGCGCAGCACCTGACACACATACATATACACGCGCAGCACCTGACACTCAGACGCATATACACGCGCAACACCTTATACACACACATATATACACGCACAACACCTGACACACACACACGTGGCAACTTATGCATACACACACAGCACCAGACACACACATATAGAGGCACAGCATCAGACACACTAATATACACATGCAGTACTTGGCACACACATATACATGCATGTAGCATTTAACACACATATACACTCGCGGCACCTGACACAAACACGTGACACCTCACATAACTGACACCTACGTGTACGTACATGTGCGACACCTGATGCACACACACAACACCTGACGCACACACACGTGTACGTGTGACACCTGACGCGCACACACACGTGTACACGCAACACCTGACGGACACACCCGTGTATGTACACGTGCGACACCTGACTCACGAGTACGTACACGCGCGACACCTGACACGTGCACACACATGTACGTACATGCGCAACATCTGACGCGCACACGCGCGACACATGACACACACGTGTACATACACGCTCGACACCTGACACACACACGTGTACGTACACGCGCGACACCTGACACACACATGTACGTACACATGTGACACCTGACACACACACACACGTGTACGTACACGCGCGACACTTGACACACACAAACGTGTAAGTACACGCGCGACACCTGACACACACACGTGTACGTACATGCGCGACACCTGAAACACACACACACACGTGTGTACGTACACGCGCGACATCTAAAACACACACACGTGCACGCGCGACACCTGAAACACACACACACACACACGTGTACGTACATGCGCGACACCTGAAACACACACACGTGTACGTACATGTGTGACACCTGAAAAACACACACGTGTACGTACACGCGCGCCACCTGAAATACACACACATGTGTACATACACGCGCAACACCTGACGCACGCACGTGTACGTAGACGGGCGACACATGACTTGCACGTGTATGTACACACGCGACACCTAACACACACACACACGTGTACGCGCGACACCTGACAAACACACATGTCCGTACATGCGCGACACCTGACACACACACGTATCCGTACATGCGCGACACTTGACACACACGTGTCCGTACATGCGTGACACTTGACACACACGTGTATGTACGCGCGACACCTGACACACACACACACACGTGTACGCGCGAAAACTGACACGTGTACGTACACCCGCGACACCTGACACACACGTGTATGTACACCCGCGACACCAGACACACACATGTGTACGTACACGCGTGACACCTGACTCACACACACAC
This sequence comes from Pseudophryne corroboree, assembly GCF_028390025.1. Classification (NCBI taxonomy): domain Eukaryota; kingdom Metazoa; phylum Chordata; class Amphibia; order Anura; family Myobatrachidae; genus Pseudophryne; species Pseudophryne corroboree. The sequence continues at coordinate 375,533,725 of NC_086445.1, read as the reverse complement.
ACGTGTACGTACACGCGCAACACCTGACTCACACGTGTACGTACACGCGCGGCACCTGACACACACGTGTACATACACGCACGGCACCTGACACACACACACAAACACGCAGCATCTGACACACATAAACACGCAGCACCTGACACACACTCACAAACACACAGCACCTGACACACACACACACACACACACATAAACACGCAGCACCTGACACACACACACACACACACACATAAACATGCAGCACCTGACACATACATAAACATGCAGCACCTGACACACACACGCACGCACACATATACACGCAGCACCTGACACACACACGCACGCATATACATGCAGCACCTGACACACACACATATATATAAGCACGGCACCTGACACACACACACGTACACACATGGCACCGCACACGCACATGTGCATTTCACACATGCCTTCAGTCACAGGCTGCTGCTGCCTACCCCCTCCCTGCATCATCCGCAAAGGCAGCAAAGTATTTTGACCAAAGTTAAAAGTATAACAATTCTGTGTGGTAAATAAAATTATTCTTGCATTTTGCACAGAACAGTGATGTTATACGAACATTTTCATTAAACATTTAAAAAATCAAATCTTTATTCTTACAATGAAATTTTTACATTTCTGAATTTAAAAAAATAAATTGAAAAAAAGCTATGAAATTCCATAGACAAAAAAACCTTACGGTTTCACATGTTCCATTAAGGCTTCTTAGACATGATCGAAATTTCAGAAACCTGTTGTAACTCTTCCACTCAAACTCCAAAAAGCAATGAAATTCCGATCATTAAGGCTGACGCCTTAATGGACGTGTTCCTTGCGCAATACAGATATGGTATGCCATCACAGCCTGTGGGTAACTCTCACAGAGTGAAATTGCTGTCACTCACACAATGGTGGAGCTGCTAATTCACAGATTTGTGTGCTCATTGGAATACACACATGCAGTCTATGCAACTGAAGGTCTGAGCAGAAGACAAAGCTGCTCGGATGAGGTAAGAGTGTTGTTGATTGGAGGGAGGAGACAGAGCAGTGTGGATGGGGAAACAAAAGTGTGTGGATAGAGGGAAGACTAAGCAGCACTGATGGGGGGGACAATGAAACACGGGATAACTCAGACTGTAGCGGCAGCGATCGCAGTCTGAATTAGTTTGTGGGGTGCGCACGCGCAATGGCCGCACTGTGCGTGTGTACCCTGGGAGCCCAGAGAGATGCTATCAGCATCTCACTGGCTGCGATCGCCCTGCCTGATCGACAGGCAGAGGCAGTAGCGGGAAAGGAGGGGGGCGTACCAACGGCGTTAGAACGCCATTGGCGGGGCATGGTCAGCACAACGGAGGCGTTTATGGACCATTGGGGGGGGGGGGCAGGCTGCGGCGGCTATCCCCCTGCCAAGAGCTGCTACCCGTGGGGGGGGGGGGGGGGGGCCTGACATGCGGGGCAAATTAGCCCTGTGCTGGGCGTCCCCCCGCATGTTAGAGTAAATGATCACAGATGTGCTAAATTTAGCACATCTACGATCAACTCTGAATTACCCCCAGAGATGGGGGGAGGTAAGACAGAGTGCAACAGATGGGAGAAAGACAGTGGCACAGATGGTGGGGAGACAGAGCTATGTGGATGGGTGGACAGTGCCGTGTGGATGAGGGGGAAAGAGCAGCACAGATGTGGGAGGGGTAAGAGCAGTACAGATGGAAAGAAACAGCACGGATGAGGAAGGCAGAGCAGCATGGATGATGGGAATACAGTCCCAACATCGGAGGGGATAAGTATTTTTACCTTCCATTGGGGCAAGGCAGCTAGGCCTAATCCTTGGGTGGGTTGGATAGGGCAACCCCCCCCCCTCCCAATAGTGACCCACAATATTTACCTTCAGGATGTCAGCTACATGAATGGGGTAAGAGTGGTTTGGATAGGTGGTAGATTAAGCAGCAAGTATGGGAAGGGAGACAAAGTGGTGCGGATGAGGGCAACGAAGCAGATGGGTTGAAAACACTGGCACGGATGGGTAGAAAGCTGGTGCAGATGGGAAAGAAGACAGTGTGCCATGTATTGGAGGAGGCAGAGTGACGTTGAAGAGGGAAACACTGAGCAGCACAGAGAGAAGGAAACGGTGGTACAGACAAGGCACAGGTGGGGAAAGACAGATGGTGCAGATAAGTTAGTACAGACTAGCACAGATGGGAGAACACAGCAGTAGGGATTGGGGGAAACAGAGCAGCATGGGGGTGTATAGGGGAAGTAAGTGTAGATGCATAGACCGTAGATTGGGTATTATAGTTTTAGCAATTAACCAAGATGTTTGAGGGAGCGAAATGTGTATACTAAATGAGATGGATGTACGGAGTGAGAAGGCTGTTGTAACAAGGTGGGATTGTTGTGGTGACCGAATGGGATAAAACCAAGGGAGTAATTCACAGACAGCGCCAATCGTAAATTGCAGCTTTAGTACACCAAAAAGAGACTCTTCACTGGTCTCGAAATGATCAAATATACAAAGAGTTGTGGTATACCAATAGCGCTATTTAACATGTGCTCACACAGAAAAACAATATCTTACATCAATAATGATATCCTTCTTGCAGTTTTAGTTGAAGGAAAATGCTGTGAGTAGACAGGACACAGATCAACTGTGGGCTTATGTCTCCGATGTATTCTCCTTATAGGAGGATGGAATTCACCTTCAAATATTCCAAAAACAAATGGACATGGTGCAAGTACAGCCAGGCATTTGAAAAAACGTGATTTAATAAAAACAGGACACTCACAAACAATTTAAAAACATAAGCATGTAACCACTATTGTGGGTTAGGACATAGCACCAGACATCCACACCGTTACCCTCCCAGATCTTCAACAGGAAAGCAGGTCAGAGCACCGGAAACTCCACACCACTGGTAACGGGAAGCTGTGCTGGTCAAAGATAGTCCCCAAATACGTCAGTCACCACGCCTGAAGCTTTTCGGACTTTAGTCCTTCCTCAGAGGCATGGTTACTGACTGACAATGTTGCTCCTAAATACCCTCTCTAATTGTCTAAAATTACAGCAGGTGTGTTCTATCACGCCCGTTTGCCGCTAGTTCCCTAGCGGAAATGACGTTCGCGGTAAATCAGCCGGAACCGGAAGTACGCATCGTGCGTTCCACGGTGCGTTCCACCCACGATCCAGCCGGAAGTTCATCTTTTTGTATTCCAAGTGCGTTCCATATGTCCTCTTATAACGTTAGCGGTAAATCAGCCGGAACCGGAAGTACGCTTCATGCGTTCCATGATGCGTTCCACCCGCGATCCAGCCGGAAGGTCATCTTTTTATATTCCAAAGTGCGTTCCATATGTCCCCTTATGGCGTTTTCAAAGAGCTTTGCATCCTAATTCGCTCAGAAGTTCATAGATTATAAAAGTCCATAATATCAAATACCCAAAAATAAAAAACAAACAAGAAGTGTATTAAAAAACAGGAAGTATTAAAAATGTCATAAAAACCATTTTAGTTCAAATTCGGAATTTAAACCATTAGGAATTAATGAATTTAATTTAAACATCCATTTCATTTCTGCCTTTGCCAAATTAGTCTCAGTATTGCGATTTCTCCAATTTGACGTAATGGCTTGTATGCCCAAAAAGGATTTTAAATATTTGGGGTTGCATTGATGTACCTTTTTAAAGTGCATAGAAACTGAATGTGTCTCTAACCCCTTTTTTATATTATAGGTATGTTCGGCAAGACGAGTCTTGAGGTTCCTACTCGTCTTGCCGACGTAATGGAGGTCACACGTACAGGATAGAACATAAATAACATTTTTGGTGTTACACGTAATGAAATTTCGAATATAAAATTTCTCCCCCTTCATATCAAATTCTTTTTGTTTACTGGGGCCCTTTACTAGACGACACATGGTACATAGTCCACACCTATGGAATCCATGACTCCTGGTGCTAGTGCGTTTCGTATCATTCATAGCACTATGTACCAGCTCATCTTTTATATTTTTAGCCCTCCGATATGTAAACAAAGGTTTATCGGGAATCTCTTTTCCCAAAACAGGGTCCTCCTTCAAAATTTTCCAATGTTTTTTGAAGACTGACTCAATTTCCTTATGTTGGATACTAAAATCACTAATGAAGTTCCAAGTTTGAAATTGACTACCTATATCTTGAATCTTTTTCTTCCCGTCTATCAAGGATTGTCTATCAACAGATTCCACCCTCAATTTGGAAACTTCCAGATCTTCCCTTTTGTAACCCTTTTCGAGAAATCTATCGCTCATTTCAACGATCTGTTGGTTACATACAGTTTCTTCCGTACAGTTGCGTTTCACCCTTAGGAACTGCCCGTAGGGAATCCCATCCAACCAATTTTTGTGATGAAGACTGCTTTTTTCTATATAGCTATTTGAGTCTGTTTCCTTTCTATATAGTTTAGTGAAAAGAGTGTTATTATTCACATAAATACATAAATCCAGGAATGTAATGTCAGTTTTACTTATGGTAAAAGTAAGATTAATATTAAAATCATTTAAATTAAGGCTCTGACAAAATTTCTCCAAATCTTCATCAGTGCCACTCCAGATAAATAGGACATCGTCGATGAAACGTCGCCAGGATACCAGATCCGCCCCCAGCTGGTCCCCATGCCAGACCATTGATGTTTCCCAATATGCCATAAAGAGATTGGCATAGCTGGGGGCGAACCTGGTACCCATGGCGGTGCCAATCAACTGGATATAGTAGGACCCTCCAAAATAAAAATAATTGTTAGTTAAGATAAATTTAATGCTTTTCAAAATAAACGATATAGTGGCTTCTGGAAGTGCTGATTTATTTAAAAAATATGTTACTGCCTCCAAACCCCTATCCATCTCTATAATAGTATAAAGCGTGGATACATCTGCGCTTATCAGGGTAAAGTTTTCTCTCCATTCTATGCCCTCTATAACCCTTAATACGTCGCTTGTATCCTTGAGATACGAATTTGTGGATCTCACCAGGGGCTGTAAATATGAGTCAACAACTGCTGAAAGGTTGGAGGATATACTATTTGTTCCAGCCACTATTGGGCGTCCAGGGGGTTTAAGGGGATTTTTATGTATCTTGGGTAAGATATAAAAGGTTGGTACAGTTGGAAATTTAATATTAATGAACTCACTTTCTGATTTAGTCAACACTCCACTTAGGACAGCTTCCTCTGTCAGTTGGTTTAATTCTTTTACTATCCTTGTAGTTGGATCATTCTTAAGTTTACGGTATGTTGTTCCATTATCAAGTTGTGTCAAAATTTCTTCAATATACATTTCCTTATCCATCAAAACCACACCTCCCCCCTTATCGGCGGGTTTGATTATTAAACTCTCATCCTCCCTTAAAACCTTTAAAGCCAGATATTCATTCTTTGTTAAATTACATTTAAATTTCTTTTTCTTCTTCATAAGTTCCTGTACTTCACTATTGACCAATTTACCAAAACACTCAATAAAACATCCTTTTTGGTGGGACGGGTAAAAGGTAGATTTAGGTTTAAATTTGGAGTTACTTATTCCTTCCTCATATTCACATTCCTTTCCTTCCTTGTTTAGAAAAAACCTTTTTACCGTCAATTTCCGGATATATCTATTGATATCTACAAAAAACTCAAAAGGGTCAACCCGTCTAGTGGGTGAAAACTTAAGACCCTTTCTCAATACACTCTCCTCATCTTTACTTAAAACTTTTTTACTTAGATTAAAAATCTTAGTGGTGGGGTTGGGGGTTACAGAATGTGTGGATGGAGCAGTCTTTTTGACTTTCTTATTTTTCTTTCCCATCCCTCTCTTTCCTCTTTTGGTTTTTTTCTTCTGTTTAAGTTTAACCTTTACCACCTCCTCCCCATTCTCCGATCCTGTTCTAAAAAAGGAGAAGTCTGATTCCTTCTTCCATTAGTATCGAACCGATTCCTCTCAATAGGTTCTAAAAAAGGAGAAGCCTGATTCCTTCTTCCATTAATATCGAACCGATTCCTCTCAATAGGTATCCTATAATTTCTTTGTAAAGGGTATTCACTATAGTTAAAACTAACCTTTGATCTAGGGTTTTCATCTGACCCATAGTTATCCTGCTGATGGAATCTATCAAAATTCCTTTGTGGCCTATAATGCATCTCTCCTCTATTTTGCCAATTCCCATAATTCCTTCGTTCATTTCTTTGCCATTTCGTGTCTACATTTCTATTTACCAGAGGTCTCCTCTGTTGTGTTTGTGTATCTTTAGACTGTATCACCGCGTCATTAACTTGTGTATCAAGTACGGTGACAGTAGTCTTCCTATTGACCTCTATGAGGTTCAGATCTCTATAATACTTTTTTTGTTTACGTTCTCTAAGATCTCTGGTCTCCTTATTTAACTTTCTTACTATTTCTGTTTCTGCTTCTTTAAAATCCTCAAGATTTTTAAAGGGGTCCACCAGAGTTTGTAGATTACTAATTTCATCGGTTAAAGTGGATAAGTGCTTCTTTCGCTCCTTCAATATCAATTCGATCAAGCAAAAAGAACATTGATCAAGAATCTTATCCCATTGTTCCTTAAAGTCACTATTTCCCTGTCCAAAAGAAGGTGTCTTAATAATCTTTAGACCCTTGGGAATGATTTTACTAGATTCATATTTTTCTAGGGTAATTATTTCCCACCAAATGCGGTTTTCCTTGAGTACCGCATGTTCTAATTTCTTTAAAACCGTACCCAGATCTTCATCTGATACAGTAATATCTTTCTCATTACAGAACAGTGTTGGTAACAATTCCCTTCTACTGTCTCTAAATGCAAACATATTGTCAGCAGTTAGTGAATATTCAGTGAAGAAAGAACAACTATATAAAACCAAGGGAGTAATTCACAGACAGCGCCAATCGTAAATTGCAGCTTTAGTACACCAAAAAGAGACTCTTCACTGGTCTCGAAATGATCAAATATACAAAGAGTTGTGGTATACCAATAGCGCTATTTAACATGTGCTCACACAGAAAAACAATATCTTACATCAATAATGATATCCTTCTTGCAGTTTTAGTTGAAGGAAAATGCTGTGAGTAGACAGGACACAGATCAACTGTGGGCTTATGTCTCCGATGTATTCTCCTTATAGGAGGATGGAATTCACCTTCAAATATTCCAAAAACAAATGGACATGGTGCAAGTACAGCCAGGCATTTGAAAAAACGTGATTTAATAAAACAGGACACTCACAAACAATTTAAAAACATAAGCATGTAACCACTATTGTGGGTTAGGACATAGCACCAGACATCCACACCGTTACCCTCCCAGATCTTCAACAGGAAAGCAGGTCAGAGCACCGGAAACTCCACACCACTGGTAACGGGAAGCTGTGCTGGTCAAAGATAGTCCCCAAATACGTCAGTCACCACGCCTGAAGCTTTTCGGACTTTAGTCCTTCCTCAGAGGCATGGTTACTGACTGACAATGTTGCTCCTAAATACCCTCTCTAATTGTCTAAAATTACAGCAGGTGTGTTCTATCACGCCCGTTTGCCGCTAGTTCCCTAGCGGAAATGACGTTCGCGGTAAATCAGCCGGAACCGGAAGTACGCATCGTGCGTTCCACGGTGCGTTCCACCCACGATCCAGCCGGAAGTTCATCTTTTTGTATTCCAAGTGCGTTCCATATGTCCTCTTATAACGTTAGCGGTAAATCAGCCGGAACCGGAAGTACGCTTCATGCGTTCCATGATGCGTTCCACCCGCGATCCAGCCGGAAGGTCATCTTTTTATATTTCTATAAACTATATAGAAAGGAAACAGACTCAAATAGCTATATAGAAAAAAGCAGTCTTCATCACAAAAATTGGTTGGATGGGATTCCCTACGGGCAGTTCCTAAGGGTGAAACGCAACTGTACGGAAGAAACTGTATGTAACCAACAGATCGTTGAAATGAGCGATAGATTTCTCGAAAAGGGTTACAAAAGGGAAGATCTGGAAGTTTCCAAATTGAGGGTGGAATCTGTTGATAGACAATCCTTGATAGACGGGAAGAAAAAGATTCAAGATATAGGTAGTCAATTTCAAACTTGGAACTTCATTAGTGATTTTAGTATCCAACATAAGGAAATTGAGTCAGTCTTCAAAAAACATTGGAAAATTTTGAAGGAGGACCCTGTTTTGGGAAAAGAGATTCCCGATAAACCTTTGTTTACATATCGGAGGGCTAAAAATATAAAAGATGAGCTGGTACATAGTGCTATGAATGATACGAAACGCACTAGCACCAGGAGTCATGGATTCCATAGGTGTGGACTATGTACCATGTGTCGTCTAGTAAAGGGCCCCAGTAAACAAAAAGAATTTGATATGAAGGGGGAGAAATTTTATATTCGAAATTTCATTACGTGTAACACCAAAAATGTTATTTATGTTCTATCCTGTACGTGTGACCTCCATTACGTCGGCAAGACGAGTAGGAACCTCAAGACTCGTCTTGCCGAACATACCTATAATATAAAAAAGGGGTTAGAGACACATTCAGTTTCTATGCACTTTAAAAAGGTACATCAATGCAACCCCAAATATTTAAAATCCTTTTTGGGCGTACAAGCCATTACGTCAAATTGGAGAAATCGCAATACTGAGACTAATTTGGCAAAGGCAGAAATGAAATGGATGTTTAAATTAAATTCATTAATTCCTAATGGTTTAAATTCCGAATTTGAACTAAAATGGTTTTTATGACATTTTTAATACTTCCTGTTTTTTAATACACTTCTTGTTTGTTTTTTATTTTTGGGTATTTGATATTATGGACTTTTATAATCTATGAACTTCTGAGCGAATTAGGATGCAAAGCTCTTTGAAAACGCCATAAGGGGACATATGGAACGCACTTTGGAATATAAAAAGATGACCTTCCGGCTGGATCGCGGGTGGAACGCATCATGGAACGCATGAAGCGTACTTCCGGTTCCGGCTGATTTACCGCTAACGTTATAAGAGGACATATGGAACGCACTTGGAATACAAAAAGATGAACTTCCGGCTGGATCGTGGGTGGAACGCACCGTGGAACGCACGATGCGTACTTCCGGTTCCGGCTGATTTACCGCGAACGTCATTTCCGCTAGGGAACTAGCGGCAAACGGGCGTGATAGAACACACCTGCTGTAATTTTAGACAATTAGAGAGGGTATTTAGGAGCAACATTGTCAGTCAGTAACCATGCCTCTGAGGAAGGACTAAAGTCCGAAAAGCTTCAGGCGTGGTGACTGACGTATTTGGGGACTATCTTTGACCAGCACAGCTTCCCGTTACCAGTGGTGTGGAGTTTCCGGTGCTCTGACCTGCTTTCCTGTTGAAGATCTGGGAGGGTAACGGTGTGGATGTCTGGTGCTATGTCCTAACCCACAATAGTGGTTACATGCTTATGTTTTTAAATTGTTTGTGAGTGTCCTGTTTTTATTAAATCACGTTTTTTCAAATGCCTGGCTGTACTTGCACCATGTCCATTTGTTTTTGGAATATTTGAAGGTGAATTCCATCCTCCTATAAGGAGAATACATCGGAGACATAAGCCCACAGTTGATCTGTGTCCTGTCTACTCACAGCATTTTCCTTCAACTAAAACTGCAAGAAGGATATCATTATTGATGTAAGATATTGTTTTTCTGTGTGAGCACATGTTAAATAGCGCTATTGGTATACCACAACTCTTTGTATATTTGATCATTTCGAGACCAGTGAAGAGTCTCTTTTTGGTGTACTAAAGCTGCAATTTACGATTGGCGCTGTCTGTGAATTACTCCCTTGGTTTTATATAGTTGTTCTTTCTTCACTGAATATTCACTAACTGCTGCCAATATGTTTGCATTTAGAGACAGTAGAAGGGAATTGTTACCAACACTGTTCTGTAATGAGAAAGATATTACTGTATCAGATGAAGATCTGGGTACGGTTTTAAAGAAATTAGAACATGCGGTACTCAAGGAAAACCGCATTTGGTGGGAAATAATTACCCTAGAAAAATATGAATCTAGTAAAATCATTCCCAAGGGTCTAAAGATTATTAAGACACCTTCTTTTGGACAGGGAAATAGTGACTTTAAGGAACAATGGGATAAGATTCTTGATCAATGTTCTTTTTGCTTGATCGAATTGATATTGAAGGAGCGAAAAAAGCACTTATCCACTTTAACCGATGAAATTAGTAATCTACAAACTCTGGTGGACCCCTTTAAAAATCTTGAGGATTTTAAAGAAGCAGAAACAGAAATAGTAAGAAAGTTAAATAAGGAGACCAGAGATCTTAGAGAACGTAAACAAAAAAAGTATTATAGAGATCTGAACCTCATAGAGGTCAATAGGAAGACTACTGTCACCGTACTTGATACACAAGTTAATGACGCGGTGATACAGTCTAAAGATACACAAACACAACAGAGGAGACCTCTGGTAAATAGAAATGTAGACACGAAATGGCAAAGAAATGAACGAAGGAATTATGGGAATTGGCAAAATAGAGGAGAGATGCATTATAGGCCACAAAGGAATTTTGATAGATTCCATCAGCAGGATAACTATGGGTCAGATGAAAACCCTAGATCAAAGGTTAGTTTTAACTATAGTGAATACCCTTTACAAAGAAATTATAGGATACCTATTGAGAGGAATCGGTTCGATATTAATGGAAGAAGGAATCAGGCTTCTCCTTTTTTAGAACCTATTGAGAGGAATCGGTTCGATACTAATGGAAGAAGGAATCAGACTTCTCCTTTTTTAGAACAGGATCGGAGAATGGGGAGGAGGTGGTAAAGGTTAAACTTAAACAGAAGAAAAAAACCAAAAGAGGAAAGAGAGGGATGGGAAAGAAAAATAAGAAAGTCAAAAAGACTGCTCCATCCACACATTCTGTAACCCCCAACCCCACCACTAAGATTTTTAATCTAAGTAAAAAAGTTTTAAGTAAAGATGAGGAGAGTGTATTGAGAAAGGGTCTTAAGTTTTCACCCACTAGACGGGTTGACCCTTTTGAGTTTTTTGTAGATATCAATAGATATATCCGGAAATTGACGGTAAAAAGGTTTTTTCTAAACAAGGAAGGAAAGGAATGTGAATATGAGGAAGGAATAAGTAACTCCAAATTTAAACCTAAATCTACCTTTTACCCGTCCCACCAAAAAGGATGTTTTATTGAGTGTTTTGGTAAATTGGTCAATAGTGAAGTACAGGAACTTATGAAGAAGAAAAAGAAATTTAAATGTAATTTAACAAAGAATGAATATCTGGCTTTAAAGGTTTTAAGGGAGGATGAGAGTTTAATAATCAAACCCGCCGATAAGGGGGGAGGTGTGGTTTTGATGGATAAGGAAATGTATATTGAAGAAATTTTGACACAACTTGATAATGGAACAACATACCGTAAACTTAAGAATGATCCAACTACAAGGATAGTAAAAGAATTAAACCAACTGACAGAGGAAGCTGTCCTAAGTGGAGTGTTGACTAAATCAGAAAGTGAGTTCATTAATATTAAATTTCCAACTGTACCAACCTTTTATATCTTACCCAAGATACATAAAAATCCCCTTAAACCCCCTGGACGCCCAATAGTGGCTGGAACAAATAGTATATCCTCCAACCTTTCAGCAGTTGTTGACTCATATTTACAGCCCCTGGTGAGATCCACAAATTCGTATCTCAAGGATACAAGCGACGTATTAAGGGTTATAGAGGGCATAGAATGGAGAGAAAACTTTACCCTGATAAGCGCAGATGTATCCACGCTTTATACTATTATAGAGATGGATAGGGGTTTGGAGGCAGTAACATATTTTTTAAATAAATCAGCACTTCCAGAAGCCACTATATCGTTTATTTTGAAAAGCATTAAATTTATCTTAACTAACAATTATTTTTATTTTGGAGGGTCCTACTATATCCAGTTGATTGGCACCGCCATGGGTACCAGGTTCGCCCCCAGCTATGCCAATCTCTTTATGGCATATTGGGAAACATCAATGGTCTGGCATGGGGACCAGCTGGGGGCGGATCTGGTATCCTGGCGACGTTTCATCGACGATGTCCTATTTATCTGGAGTGGCACTGATGAAGATTTGGAGAAATTTTGTCAGAGCCTTAATTTAAATGATTTTAATATTAATCTTACTTTTACCATAAGTAAAACTGACATTACATTCCTGGATTTATGTATTTATGTGAATAATAACACTCTTTTCACTAAACTATATAGAAAGGAAACAGACTCAAATAGCTATATAGAAAAAAGCAGTCTTCATCACAAAAATTGGTTGGATGGGATTCCCTACGGGCAGTTCCTAAGGGTGAAACGCAACTGTACGGAAGAAACTGTATGTAACCAACAGATCGTTGAAATGAGCGATAGATTTCTCGAAAAGGGTTACAAAAGGGAAGATCTGGAAGTTTCCAAATTGAGGGTGGAATCTGTTGATAGACAATCCTTGATAGACGGGAAGAAAAAGATTCAAGATATAGGTAGTCAATTTCAAACTTGGAACTTCATTAGTGATTTTAGTATCCAACATAAGGAAATTGAGTCAGTCTTCAAAAAACATTGGAAAATTTTGAAGGAGGACCCTGTTTTGGGAAAAGAGATTCCCGATAAACCTTTGTTTACATATCGGAGGGCTAAAAATATAAAAGATGAGCTGGTACATAGTGCTATGAATGATACGAAACGCACTAGCACCAGGAGTCATGGATTCCATAGGTGTGGACTATGTACCATGTGTCGTCTAGTAAAGGGCCCCAGTAAACAAAAAGAATTTGATATGAAGGGGGAGAAATTTTATATTCGAAATTTCATTACGTGTAACACCAAAAATGTTATTTATGTTCTATCCTGTACGTGTGACCTCCATTACGTCGGCAAGACGAGTAGGAACCTCAAGACTCGTCTTGCCGAACATACCTATAATATAAAAAAGGGGTTAGAGACACATTCAGTTTCTATGCACTTTAAAAAGGTACATCAATGCAACCCCAAATATTTAAAATCCTTTTTGGGCATACAAGCCATTACGTCAAATTGGAGAAATCGCAATACTGAGACTAATTTGGCAAAGGCAGAAATGAAATGGATGTTTAAATTAAATTCATTAATTCCTAATGGTTTAAATTCCGAATTTGAACTAAAATGGTTTTTATGACATTTTTAATACTTCCTGTTTTTTAATACACTTCTTGTTTGTTTTTTATTTTTGGGTATTTGATATTATGGACTTTTATAATCTATGAACTTCTGAGCGAATTAGGATGCAAAGCTCTTTGAAAACGCCATAAGGGGACATATGGAACGCACTTTGGAATATAAAAAGATGACCTTCCGGCTGGATCGCGGGTGGAACGCATCATGGAACGCATGAAGCGTACTTCCGGTTCCGGCTGATTTACCGCTAACGTTATAAGAGGACATATGGAACGCACTTGGAATACAAAAAGATGAACTTCCGGCTGGATCGTGGGTGGAACGCACCGTGGAACGCACGATGCGTACTTCCGGTTCCGGCTGATTTACCGCGAACGTCATTTCCGCTAGGGAACTAGCGGCAAACGGGCGTGATAGAACACACCTGCTGTAATTTTAGACAATTAGAGAGGGTATTTAGGAGCAACATTGTCAGTCAGTAACCATGCCTCTGAGGAAGGACTAAAGTCCGAAAAGCTTCAGGCGTGGTGACTGACGTATTTGGGGACTATCTTTGACCAGCACAGCTTCCCGTTACCAGTGGTGTGGAGTTTCCGGTGCTCTGACCTGCTTTCCTGTTGAAGATCTGGGAGGGTAACGGTGTGGATGTCTGGTGCTATGTCCTAACCCACAATAGTGGTTACATGCTTATGTTTTTAAATTGTTTGTGAGTGTCCTGTTTTTATTAAATCACGTTTTTTCAAATGCCTGGCTGTACTTGCACCATGTCCATTTGTTTTTGGAATATTTGAAGGTGAATTCCATCCTCCTATAAGGAGAATACATCGGAGACATAAGCCCACAGTTGATCTGTGTCCTGTCTACTCACAGCATTTTCCTTCAACTAAAACTGCAAGAAGGATATCATTATTGATGTAAGATATTGTTTTTCTGTGTGAGCACATGTTAAATAGCGCTATTGGTATACCACAACTCTTTGTATATTTGACCGAATGGGATGGTTGTGGGCACTGTGTGGGATGGGAGCACCACATAACTGCTCAGACCTTCAGTTGCATAGACTGCATGTGTGTATTCCAATGAGCACACAAATCTGTGAATTAGCAGCTCCACCATTGTGTGAGTGACAGCAATCTCACTCTGTGAGAGTGCTGAATCTGCACTTACCCACAGGCTGTGATGGCATACCATATCTGTATTGCGCAAGGAACACGTCCATTAAGGCGTCAGCCTTAATGATCGGAATGTCATTGCTTTTTGGAGTTTGAGTGGAAGAGTTACAACAGGTTTCTGAAATTTTGATCATGTCTAAGAAGCCTTAATGGGACATGTGAAACCGTAAGGTTTTTGTCTATGGAATATATATATATATATATATATATATATATATATATGTATGGTGCTTCTTATATAACTCATAGTGCACTAAACCACTGTGCCCCCTTCTGTTTTTCACTGTTAGTTGTGTTTTGGCGGGCAAGCGTCTCTGTGATGAGAAAATGGCGCTGTATAGAGTTGTGAGGGCTAAGCCACGCCCCCTTCTCGGCATGCTTCATTCCCGCTAATTTTTGACATTTTTATACTGGCAGGGGTCTGTATACAGTGCCTATGCACTGTATACTTCTTTGCCAGGATGCATTATGAGATAAAATTGCTGCCCAGGGCGCCCCCCCCCATGCCCTGCACCCGTGTAGTGCTGCTTGTGTGTGGGAGCAATGGCGCGCAGCACAACCGCAGTGCGGTACCTCAGAGACTCTAAAGTCTTCTGCCGTCACTGAAGTCTTCTGTTCTTCTAATACTCACCCGGCTTCTTTCTTCTGGCTCTGTGAGGGGGGTGACGGCGCGGCTTCGGGAACGAGCAGCTAGGCGAACCAAGTGATCAGACCCTCTGGAGCTAATGATGTCCAGTAGCCTAAGAAGCAGAGCCTTGAAACTCACAGAAGTAGGTCTGCTTCTCTCCCCTCAGTCCCACGAAGCAGGGAGCCTGTTGCCAGCAGTGCTCCCTGAAAATAATAAACCTAACATAAAGTCTTTTCAGAGAAACTCAGGAGAGCTCCTCAGTGTGTGACCAGTCTCTCTGGGCACAGTTTAACTGGAGTCTGGAGGAGGGGCATAGAGGGAGGAGCCAGTTCATACCCATTCACAGTCTTATAGTGTGCCCATGTCTCCTGCGGATCCCGTCTATACCCCATGATCCTTTTGGAGAGTCCCCAGCATCCTCATATGAGAAATAATTTTAAAATAATCTTGTTCAGTTACAATAGTCTGGCATCGTACACACCCTGTAAATGGGAAAAAAATATTTGAGATTGGTATATTAAGGTGGGGACATACTAGGCGATGTGCTCGGTGAGCATACACACTGTGCAATATCACTAATGATATCACACAGTGACGTCATTCCACGGCCAGCCGGAGCATGCAGTTTTGGACAATGAGTCCAAATTGAGCTGCATGCACAGCCGATACCAAGGGTTGTTAACAACCCACGGGGCCGTGCGGCGTTACACGATATATAAACGATGTTGCTCTGGAATGGTCAAAATGAGCAACGTTGTTTACTTTATCGCTAAGTGTGTACCCACCTTTAGAAATGCATGCATTCCATTTTATTCAATATGAGCAATTAAATGTTTGTATTTTTCCAGTCACAGATAATAAGGGAGCTTGTGCTCTGTCTTCTGGTATCTGAACTCCATGTTCTTCTTGTTTTTGGGCATCTCCCTTCTATCATTCAGGATCTCCAAATATCTATCCAGCTAATTAAATGCAAAATTATATTCTTCTGTTAAGGGGGGTACACACGGAGCGATGTTCAGCTAATTTCTGACTAGTTTGCATAGAAATTAGCTGAACATCTCTCCGTGCGTAGGGGTTGCCGGCGACAGCGATCTGCGGTCCCGCGCGTCGCTATCGCTGGTGCTAGATTGGCCTGCATGCAGGCACAATCTAGCAGGTCACTCATTTCACCGCTATGTGAAATGAGCGGCCCCCCGTGTCCGTCCCCCCTCGCTCAGTACATCGCGCTGTGTTGAGCAGGGGGAGAGATGTGTGCTGAGCGGTCTGTGCTAGTCCGCTCAGCACACATCTTTGGGGGAAATCTCCCTGTCAGTACGGCCCTTTAGTTCTTTAGTGTATATGGTTGAAATACAAGTAATATCATATTAAACTATACTACCAATCCAATGTTTTAGAACAGCCCAGTTTTATCAGTTTTTATTGAAATGTAAGCAATTGAAGTCCAGTGAATAATCTGAAATGGTACAAAGATAAGCATAAACTGCTGGAGGTTTAAAAAAAAAAAAAAAAGGTTGTTTGCAAAAACTGAAAAAAATTTAATTTAACAATTACAGTATAAAAAAGACCTTTTTTTCTCAGGGAACAAGTAATGGGTTAAGAACTTACAGCTGTTCTGCAGCAATGGAAGTAAATTAAATCTTTAATGTTGATGCAAATAATTCCTACAGGTGTCCCAATTTCTGTTAATTACATCATTACAACACCCTGTCTGTATAAAAGCAGTGATGGAACAGACTGTTATTGCACCTTCTGAAGCATTATTAGACAACATTGCACAGTAGGAAGTAGTATATTGTTATCATAATATTGCGATCATTATCAAAGGAAAAAAGACTATTGTAACCATTAACCACTTAACTGACAATTTTCCGTTCAGAACAGTTCATAACATTGTTTAAAAAATAATAATATATATAGTTTAAAAAGTATTTAAAAAAAATATTGAAATATTATATTATGCACATTTGCAGAACAGATCTCCTCGTCAAAAACTGGGGGACACAGTGGGGCGGCGCGATTGCATGTGATCTGACCATGCCAGTTAAGTGGTTAAAAGTTTAGATCTTGAAAATACATATAAATCTAAGGTGTCAATGAATACAATTTCCTACACCATCCAGAAGCACTTGCACTGACAGGAAGCGTGAATGGCAGACCCAAAGCCACAACATAATCATAAGACAAGTTTCTGAGAACCAACATCTTGTGCTGTAGGCAGCTTACAGGATAACAGCTTCAACACTAAAAAAGGGCCCTACATATTGGCCGAGGTGCCCAATGGCCGATACGGATGACCCGGCGGTGGCGGGGGGGTGGGGGTGGTAGATGGATGGATGACGGGGGAGGAAGTGAAGTTTATTTCACTCCCTGACGTCACCCGGCCCCATAGCCCTTCGTTAATGAACGAGATTGTTCATATCGCTTAGTGTAATCAGCAAGTGTGTAGGGCCCTTTATTGAAGTAAGCAAGTCTCATTTTTAACTTTGAAAAGATAAGTTAGAGCTGCAGCTTTGACAGGTCAAGTGACAATAAGAAAACCACTGCTAAGATGGTCCATGAAACACCCAATGTCTGGAAGAAGGTATTACGTGCTTTTGTATCAAAATTTGAAATCTTTGGTTCATCACGCAGGGTTTTTGTATGCCGTTGCGTAGTTAAAATGAAGGCAAAGCATGATGATCTGTGGTCATTTTGCTTGAACCCGAGTAGGCAAATTGCACAAAGTGACGGGCACCCGGAACTAAAATGGCTACCACTACATTTTGGCTTGCCATGCAATACCGTCTTATGTCAAGGGTTCATCCTACAGCAAGATAATGACCCATACCTCCAGGCTATGCCAGAACTGCCATTGAGGAATAGAATAAGATGGTAGGCTTCAAATTATGGAATGGCCAGCACAGTCTCCACAGTTAAACCCCCTTCCTCCTGGTTAGGGATGAGCTGGACAGAAGGGTGAATATTTCAAAGCACCTTACTAGTGCAACACATTTGTGGGAACTTCTGCAACAGGGGGTGTTGGGGGAGTTCTAAAACATTTTAATCCACTAACCCATAGGTGTCTGTAGTGTATCTATAAAAGCTTTCCAGATGTAAACTTGTACATACAGTATGTGTCCTCATACATTTCCTTTTTTGTGCCCTATAGAGCAAGAGGCGGGATGTGACAGATAATCTGCCATGGAAAGCAATTCCCGGACCTGTATTTTGTTAATTTATTTATTTATTTATTTATTTATTTACAAAACTAGCATCTTATTTGCATTGCATCTGAAGTTGTTTATAGTGCCCTAGGATTTTAGGATTAGTCATATTGTGCCAAAGGAACTAGTATAAAATTGCAGATTAAAGGGGTTATTCAGGTTTGTTAGCAAACCAAAAAAGCACACTAATGGGCAAAACCATGTTGCACTGCAGGTGGGGCAGATGTAACATGTGCAGAGAGAGTTATATTTGGGTGGGTTATATTGTTTCTGTGCAGGGTAAATACTGGCTGCTTTATTTTTTACACAGCAATTTAGATTTCAGTTTGAACACATCTCACTCAAATCTAACTCTCTCTGCACATGTTATATCTGCCCCCCCCGCCCCTGCACTGCACATGGTTTTACCCATTAGTGTGCTTTTTTGGTTTGCTAACAAACCTGAATAAGGCCCTAAGTACAACAATGCGTGGATGGGCTTGTCTGTGCCGGTCCTCAGTCTTTTGCGTTTTTATTTAGGTAAATTTCTGAGTCACACAGTATGCAGTGCCAGCACCAGTGTTTAAGGTAAATGTACATTATTCTTTTGTTACATTAGTGATGCAAATAAGATGCGTATTTTGTATAAAAGTGTGTGGCAGAAAACCTGGGGTAGCTAAGTCGCAAAATCCGTGCCATACCAAACACGGTTATTTGGGGTGATTTGAGGAGTAGGTATATGTGGACACATCTGTACTTAAATAAGCTACATGTATACAAATCAGGATATACAGTGTAATGTACGTCTGGTGTCTTAAAATAAAACACTTAAAAAATTGAAATCAAATGTACAGTATAAGGTATGAATAATGGTGTTTATTTACAGACATCCATGAAAACAAAATTCATTTTTCATTATTTACTAAAGTAAATGTAGAATGTAGCTCATTTAGTCACAATTATATTGCTTTCTTATTTTCCTCTCATGTATTGTTTAGTACAAATATCAGATCCTTATTGATGGAACAGTGGCAGCATATAGAATGCCATACCTCCTTGTTGGAAACAGTGTGATACTTAAACAAGAATCCATATACTATGAACACTTTTATAACGATCTCCATCCATGGAAACATTACGTGCCCTTCAAGAAAGATCTTAGTGATTTACTTGAAAAAATCCAGTGGGTTAAAGACCACGACGCAGAGGTGAGTTTACATGCCTGTCTGCTGCTGAGATCTTTTCAGTATGCATTAGGTCTATAAAGTGAAGCGATCTGTTCTCTGTTTGCCTTCATCTGAGTCATTGTGTATATCAATAATACCAAATGTTGCTTTAGTGTTGAGACACACTTGCTGATACAAACAGCACAAATACTTCTGTTTCATGACGACATGCATATATTAGATTATTGTGCTGAATAAAACCAGTATACATTTGCGTACTTGAATAAATATGAATACATTTAAAAACTAAAATTAATAACCTACTTGTTTAATGTCCAAATAAAAATGATTCATTTATGCTACAATCCATTGACATTATCCTAATGTAAAATCTACTTTGATGATATCCAAGAGACAGCTGTGCCATATCGCTTTGGGAACATACCTAGCATGTTAGAAGCCCCAGCTGACCCTTCACTTTCATGTAAAAACAAAACTATTTAAATGGATCGAAAAATTGCTCTAAAGCAAATGTTAATTTATGCAAAAACTCCTGTAAACATAATTCAATATTCATTAGTAAGGATCATTTCTATGTGCTGTAATGCACACTAGAAGGTATATAGGGCCTAATTCATCAATTTAGAGATTTTGCAGTTTGGTTGATTATCGAAAGACTGCGCATGTGCCGCTTACGCAATGATCATGCATCACAGCTGCATTGCAATCCCAGTGCATTTGCAATTTTAAAGCGATGCGATTGCACATTGATTGACAGGAAGTGAGCATTTAGGGGTGGTAACATGGCATGTTGTGGGAGTTGTGGCAAAACTGCAGGCGTGTCATGGCCGTTTGGCGGGTGGGTCTCTGACGTCATCTGCGATCACTTCCATGCAACAGCATGTGCAGATTTGTGGATTATTATTATTATTACCAGCTATTTATATAGCGCACACATATTGCGTAGCGCTTTACAGAGAATGGATGCTCTGGCTTGGCATAGATTGAATGTTCCTGATTTTGGGTATGGATTGCGCAAAACTGGGTATGATCGTTTCCATTTCTAGGCGGCAACTACCTGTGTGATTCTTTGCAAAATCGCACTTTAAGTAGCAATAGCGATCCGTGCTGAATTAAGCCCATTGTGTCATGTATGATTTAGCTATATGTGAGCCATAAATATTTGTTTGGAAAGTGTTTTACATGACATGTATCTATTGTTCATAGGCAAAAGAAATTGCACAAGCTGCACAGGAGTTTGCAAGAAATAATCTAATGGGTGACCATGTTTTCTGCTACTATTTTAAGCTTTTCCAAGTAAGTATTATCTAATGCAACCCAATGTAAAATAAAAAAGAAATAAAAAAACCAAATGTCAGCCTTGTATACCCATTGTTTTGGTTTTCTAAGTAATATCTCCGAGATAGGAAGTATAAACTGTCGATTTTATATGTATCGTCTTGTTTTTAAACAATTGCTTATTTGACACTTATGATTACTTATACTGTATAAGTGGCCTTAAATTACTAATACTGTATAAGGTGAGATTTATATAATCAGAAAATTACAAAATAGAGGTTTATTTTTGAAAAGCCTATTAAATAAAAACACATTATACTGTATGTGCCTTAGAGACTAATTATTTTTTCCATTATAGGGCCCTATTTATCAAGCTTTTTCCCCCTTCGTAAAATTATGTAGAAATTGCATTTTCTTTCTAATGTTATTTATTGTTGCCATGTACTAATAGCCTAATGTAGAAGATATCACAGAATTATTATCAGTGAGGACTAGAGACTGAGCTTTGCAGAGTTTGGTTTGTGCCATCCTTTGATGGCGTAAACATCTTTATGCCTAGGGAGGCATTATTGCAGGAGAGGGACCTTACAATCCATCTTCCGCAGCCTTTGATTGTTTCCAACAACTGACACTGTGCACATGGACATTGCCAGATACTTGGGAGGAGATTTTTGAAAATGTGAAAGACTCCTCCGATATAACCGAAATTTAATTTACAAGGACAGCAGTTATCGCAACCGCTGTCCCTGCAAGTTACATTTAGTATATAGTGGGGATACTTTAATGGAAAAAGTCTGTGATGATATGTATTGATAAGAATTGTGTCATTTCTGCAGTTATTAATACATGGGCCTCTTGCTCTTCAGGAACCCCTAATAACAGTGTATATTTTACAGATGATCTCAGTATCACAATTGAAATAATAGCACCACTTGTGGATCTTTTAAAATGTATAAGCCAGTGATTAATACACCTGTGCAACAACTAGAAGATCTGGAAAACACGCACTGAAGACTGAGTTTGGGAAACACTGCTATAGCCCATCTATCGTGATAATATAATGCTGTATTACACACACTGGGGGTCATTCCGACCTGATCGCATGCAAGCTATGTTTTGCAGCACTGCGATCAGGTCAAAACTCGGAAAAACTGCGCATGTGTATGCACCACAATGTGCATATGCGTCGTACGGGTACAAAGCGGATCGATGCTGGGCGACTGGAAGAAGGCGTTCAAGGGTGTCAACTGACCGTTTTCAGGGAGTGGTTGGAAAAAACGCAGGCGTGTCCAAGCATTTGCAGGGCGGGTGTCTGACGTCAATTCCTGGACCGGACAGGCTGAAGTGATTGCAGCGGCTGAGTAAGTTCTGAGCTACTCAGAAACTGTTTAATAAAAAAGAAGAAAAAAAAGAAAAAAACACTCGGCGCTGACTTAGCAAGGGATCTCCTGTAATAACCCACTAGTTTTCCGGATATGCTGCAGCTCTATCAAGGAGATCACTGAATCTCCCAAAGAAAAAGTAAAAAACTGCAAAACAATTAATAAATAAAGCGCTGCATAACCGGAATCATTTCATGTTTTTTAATCACACAATATTAGGACAAATAACATACACATAACACACACACATAGACCCGGCCGGTATTAAAATTACCTTAAATTTAGATTATAAAACTCTTCAACCCATAAGTTCCAAAACTCACAAAATGCCCTCTATTTCAATCATAACCTGTCAATGATGCATCACTGGTATGTTAATCAATTGATAACATGCATGTAATTTAACTAAGGGGCCCCTGATGACTAGGACTTGACCCTCAATTACTTTGCAGCATAGAAGCAATTAAACTCCAATTGTCCACAGCATGTAGCATCCAGTATTCAGTCACAATTGTGTCCATATAAGCAGATAGAAAGCTATGCACATGTACATCCAGATATTAGGTCAGTTTGTTAGTGTAGCCAGCAATGTCCATAACCTAGGTTATATCAGATTTTGGTTAGTAAGTCACTACAATCCACCAAAATTAACATGGGCATGCAACCATATTAATGTACTGCCCTCTAACTGGGGCTCTCATAATCTGTCCTGGGCACTGGTTACTGGGCGGGCTTGATTATTAGGGGTTCTCACCAACCAGCTGATTATATATTGTGCCAGAGTCACCGCAGCCGACTACTCCTTTAAATCCCGCCACACCTCAGATTCGTTTGCATATAAGTGTCCCAGATAGACGTACTGCCAGGTCCGTGTGCTTAGGACCTCTCTCAATGCGTTTCTCCGCATGTAAACTCAGCGGCTTCCTCAGGATTTTTTTTTTGGTGTCGTTTTCTTCGTAGAGTGACCGGGATCCCAAATTAGTGCACCGCGTCCCCTCGCATGGCTCGCTTCGCTCGCCATGCTTCGGGCATGGTGCCTTCGCTCCGCTTCGCTCAGCACACTTTACCGTTCCAATCGTAGTCCACGTGGATCGTTAAGTATGAAAAAATCCCCCCCCCCAAAAAATGTGAAAAACTCATGTCGACCTTTAGACCTAGCACATGTCGACCTAGAAACCCTGTCGACCTTCCATCCATGTCGACCTAGTGACTGTCGACCTATAGTGTTCGACCTAAACATTGTCGACCTAGACACTGTCGATCTTCAGACCAGATCCCGCAGTAACACAGTGGGTGCTGCTTGCTATAAGCTGCATGTAAGGGTCAGACTAAAAGCTTAACACATTTCTGTGTCTAGTTGCCACTTTCCTCAGAAGCAACTAGTTAACCTTTTGGTGTGATCTGTACATGCAATGTACAGCAAGCATCCTCCAAGTAAAATGCAAAAGACATTTCATTAAGAGCAAAACTCCCAACTTTTACACATGTGAAAGTGAGATGAAATAAGTTATGCCCCAAAATAAAGTCTGCCCCTTTCAATGTCTTCAAGTTTGTATTGACCCACCAAATTCAGGGCAGGAGGGAAGTATGTCAAATTATGGACTGGAACTCCATCTCTGTTACCCATAATTAGGTTTAAAAGAAAAAAACAGTCATTTTCCAGGGAGAAAAAAATGTTCTGCTGTCTCCTGGATCACCTTCTGTAGTGTTCCTTCCGACCTCTCATCCTGCATAATCTCTGCATGTGGGTGCATAACTAGATAAATTTATATCAAGATCTTCTTAGGTCCTTACTTCCTTCTGATAAAAGATGCAAAGTTTTATTCCCTAGCAGACACTGCCATTCTGACCTGCAAGATCATACACCTAATAACAATAATAATAATTAAAAAATATATAGGTGCAGATAACCCTCTTTAGAGCAGGGATAGGGAACCTTCAGCCCTCCAGCTGTTGTTAAACTACACATACCAGCATGCCTCGCTACAGTTTTTCTATTTGACCACGCTAAAACTGTTGCAGGGCATGCTGGGATGTGTCGTTCAACAACAGCTAGAGGGCCGAAGGTTCCCCATCCCTGCTTTAGAGTATAGATGACATCAGTAAAATAAGAAATAATATTTGCAGTTGATTTTCTTAACGTCGCCCAGACCTACATATTTGTACATACTTGTACCCCTGCTGAATGCCATTGTATTGTAGAATGCCATGGGCAGCTTAATGCCAGTAAATAAGAGAGAACTGAAGAAGAAAATCTATTTTATAAGTGAAACGTGTTTGTCCACATATATATTATATCTACTTAATAATCCCTAAACATCCCTACTTGGTCACCAGGCTCACTGCATGTTAAAAGGGACATGTGACATGTGACATGTGACATGTCTGACTTGTCTGCTCCATTCCCCATCCTCTGCACACACTTATGAGATGAGAATGTTGATGATACGGTGGGTAAAGGAAAAGGAGATTACATCAGACAAAAAGACATCAAAGTCATCATCTTCCACTATATAATCCTTAATGTTTATTTATAGAGTGCCATAGATACTGTAGCGCTCTAAATCATCATACTAATATGACATACATAAATATAGTAAAAGTAGCAACATGTGTGGGTACAATTAAGCATAAATAAACGCATGGATGTAATCACGCCTAATAGTAACCTGAGGAAGAAATAGAAGAATGAGTTTGCAGGGAGTAAACAAATTGCATATTACACAACATAGTACATGATGGGGAAATATTAGGAATGAGAGCAAACAGCCTTGAGACAAAAGGTATAGCAGCCCCTTGTACAATCACCGCTACGGTGATTTCTTGTTCCAATTATGTTTTTAATAATACAGACATTATTTTTTTAAATATCATTATTCCAGTATGATACACAATCATAACCAGAGTATTGCTTCCTATAATGGTATAACATGGTAAAATAGTTTATCACGGCCAGAATATGCATTAATATAATTCTATCTTTACCATGGCCTCACATTCTTGACTCTCATAACTGCAGTAGAGATCGCTGTTATGCAAATACCTGTGTCACTATCTCTTGTTATTGTGCAATGTCCACTTTATCTTCTACAATCAAAGCTCCATCTATATGATTTTCACAAACCCAGTTTAGATTGGCAGCACAGTAGTTTTATTTTGGTTTATCTCAATTCCTATCAAGACACCATGGACCTTGTTCGCCATGTATCTAAAAAAACTAGATTAATGTCACAGATTTAGATTAGTGTAACATATCCACTAATGAGTTATCTGTACACAGTAGTCTAGATAAGATTAATGCGATATGCTGGGTCTTCTGCTGTAAGTGTAGATACTATAGATATAGTATAATAAATGACTACAACACAGTATATGTTTTTGCTGCATGAATATAGAAACAATTGAAAGTTTCAACATGATCAAGCTACCAATATACTGTATAATACTGCTGTCGTGTATAATGTCTATAGTGGACAACAATGGGGACTACATAGCTAAACGAAGTTCCGATCTCTAGTGTGCCTAACACTATAACGGGGCTTAACAACATTGTGGCCTTCCAGATATTAAAAAAATACTTATTTGGAGAAAGCATAATCTTAATAATGCTGCAGACGTTTTATGCTTTATGAATAAACTTACTCTGAATAAACCTTATTGCAGATATTTTAATTGATGTATAGCGCTTATTGTTGAGCATCCACACCATTTAAAGATTTACATAGTTCTTACAAGTTAAGTGCTACATTGCTATTATTAGTTTGTATCATTTGTTTTGTGTAGAATACAGCAATCTGCCATATCCTGGTAATCTGTATTCATACATATCCTACAGTTTGAAGTACTGTTCCTCAACTGTCTGCAAGGAAAGGTATTTTTTAATACCAGTTAATTGCCTACAACCTTTTGTTATGTAATACAATATATGTATTACAGCACTATAATTATCCAAGATTTACTGCATAGCTTTGTATTTTATGCCTTTTAGACTGCTACTCTTCAAGGCCACATTATGTGTCTGTCTACTTTTATTTTACCTATTTTAAAATTCTCGTAATATTCTTAAATGACGCGTGAGAAAATTTCTCCTCCCCTTGTACAGGTTTTTTTTTTACTTCTTTCTGCTACACAGATTGTCCTGTAGGTCACTGGCCTCACTCTTTGGTTCAGTAGACATAATTCTTTTTTATTTTTTTCCTCCTTAGCTTCGCAGTTCTCATACATCTGTATCATGTCATCTTTACCTGTAGCGATGCTTCCAAGCTTCTGTAATGATAGTGTCCTTTCCACATAGTATCCTAAAAATAAAGATCATGGTCAGTCTTCTCTTTCCAAGTCTGTCTACTGGTTTTATCTGACACTTATGCCAACACCCACTTTGTTTAATTGTTCATGGCAAAGCTTTTAGTCCTTCCTGCCCCTCCCTAAGTGTGAGACCCTCATTAACCCGACATGGAAGTTCGCCTTCCTCTTTTAAAATACAATATTGCAATATAAAGGTCACCGAGTCCAGAATTTGCTGTTGTGTAAATTGGTTACCTTTAAACTTATATTTGTGCTACTGATTTAAGTCTTTGGGGGAATTTGATAATATTTTTGCTGACTGAGTCTTCTGGTATTACTTTACAACACATTGTTGATTTTCTTTCAATTTTTATGATATCCATAGTTAAATACATTACCTTGAACATTTTAATATTTAACATCTTATGTTTATTGCTTTAACCTTCACTTTTACAGTTCCAAGTAATGAAATACAATGTACTAGCGGTTTTATTGGGAATCAGGATTTGTAATGGGCAAATATAACCTGTACATTAATATACATTTTATGTAGCTTGTTCCCAAGCATTTTCATGTATATTGGGGTGGGTGCAGGGTGTTAATACTTATTGGTAGAAGTAATAAATAACTCCTCTCCTTTGTGGGGACTTATGTAGACATTGAACATTGGGGGTCATTCCGAGTTGTTCGCTCGCTAGCTAATTTTAGCAGGCGCGCAAACGCTATGCCGCCGCCCACTGGGGAGTGTATTTTAGCTTAGCAGAAGTGCAAACACTTGTGCAGCCGAGCTCTGCAAAAACAGTTTGTGCAGTTTCAGAGTAGCTCTGAACCTACTCAGCGCTTGCGATCACTTCAGCCTATTCGTGTCCGGATTTGACGTCATGCACCTGCCCAGTGAACGCCCAGCCACGCCTGCATTTTTTCATACGAGTCTTGCTTTTTTGCAAACACTCCCTGAAAACGGTCAGTTGACACCCAGAAACGCCCCCTTCCTGTCAATCTTCTTGTGGCCGTCAGTGCAACTGAAAACTTCGCTAGAACCGGTGCACAACCACAAAGGGCTTTGTACCCGTACATCTCGCGTGCGCATTTGCGGGGCATACGCATGCGCATAAATGCTGGTTTTTGACCTGATCACTACGCTGCGAAAATCAGCAGCGAGCGATCAACTCGGAATGACCCCCATTGTCATATGTATTGTGCAGGTAAGTGTGTGCAAAGGGGCTCATTTGTAAGAATTGCTACATGAATACGGAAATACATTTATTTTCTTCCTGTAATCTTATATTGATTTCTGGATAGATGAATGAGTCCAATAACTATTTTTGCCCAGGCCCTATGCAAGTCCTAATCTGTAACTGGGGAAATTGGGTTATACCAGAAGCAGGTAAGAGGTAATGAATAGGTGTATTTATGTTTGCAGTTTCCCAGATTTTGTATAACAAATAGAGTTACCATAGGGTGATATTAGTTTTCCTAGAAGCTGTAAAATAAATCCAAAATAGTTTTATCTGTTGTTTTTATGTCTGGATTTAGGTTATATCCATGTTTTAGTGACACTAGTAAGATATCTGGGTATAACTGGAATTGTGCTGCTGTAAAGCCTTTATGGAATAATAGAATATTAACCTCTCCTGAAGTGGTTGGTTTTTCTTGGACAGAATGATTAATCATGGGTCAAAATAATTTAATGTTTTGAAGGTTTGTTCTGGTAGCTTAAAGGGTAACATTTGGTTCTTCCTATGCCGAAAATATGGGGAAGGGACAGGGTCACCTAGTCCTACGTACTTTTGTTAAAATAAGAGCTTTTGTAATTACATGTATTAATACTGTATGCTTGGGTGTAGATTTGTCTAGTTCCTTCAGAATAATTTTGAGATCAAGTAGTCACAAACCAACTTCCAAATAACCGAAATCTCTACTTTATGGTCCGTTCCATTGCTGGAGTGTGTCTGTTTTCTGTACTGCATAGGTGTAGGTTAATACTGAGGTTATAATTTCATATACTGCCCATTGCCTGTCTATGTGGAGTTTGTAAATTCTCCCTCTCATATTTGTATGGGCTTTCCCCCACTCCTCAAAAACATGCTGGTAGGTTAATTTGATTGACAAAAAATTAAACCAAGTGCATATGTGTTTATGTCCTTGTATGTTCGAGAATTTAGATGAGCTCTAATGAACTGATGTGATTGACATATAGGGCCGGATGTAATGCCGCTCGAGTTCGGCGGCTGTGCGGGATGCCAGCCAAATTCGGACATCTTTTTAAAGGGGCAGTCACTTACAAGGCATGGTTTTGCCTTGTGATTGCCCCTTTAAAAAATGTCCGCGTTCGCCCGGCATCCCGCACGGCGGCCGAATTCTGGCGGCATTACACCCGGCCCATATTCTCTGTACAGCACTGCAGAAATTGCTGGCACTATATCAATAAATGATAAATGTTTTCTCTTTCCAAAGCTCATTAAAATTTTTCAGTTAAAAAAACTTTCAGAAGTCTTTTGCAACTTTGATCAGTAGAGTGTGCCCTTTCTTCTCTGAAACAAAGAGTCACTTCCTCAGGTTATTATATCTATTTTGTAACTGTATTTAATGTGCGCTTGTAGAGAATAGTATTTTTGAAAGTCTGTGTATTTAGTGGCAAAGTATCTTGTTAAGGAAAGCAAGCCTATTTTGTCACCAGACACTGCTAATAACATGTTCATTACTTTGATCAACCATTTGCTCTGAAGCCAGTGGTGCCTTTGTCTTTGGATATTCCTCTAAATTGGAATTTGCTACAGATGTTTTCCACAAGGAATGAGATGTTATGTGTCAAATCAAATTGTATTTAAATCAAAATAATTTAGCCTGCTTCCTGTGTGATAATGGTAGATGTGTCAAAGGATAAATAAATGGACCAATTATGATCAAGCATGTATACACTTTTGGAAAACATTTTTTTGTTTATGCTTAATTTTTTCATGTGTTTACAAACATGGATTTGGAATGAATCCTAATTAGAGTCAAGAGGCTGTGTGCTAGAATTACCCTACTTTATGTGCTAGAACTTTACATAAAGAGTATCTTCTGACCATGGGACTGATTCAGAGTTAGACGCAATGGCGCAGATGGTTGATGTTTTACTACTATGTATTTGCAAATATCCATGGAAACCCTTACTGCGCACGCACGGACGGTGTATACGATACTGCACAGAGTTGTGTACTAAATCACAATGATATGAGAAGACCACTGCAGGGCACTTGTGAATATGGTGGAGACTGAGAGGTGACCAAAATTAAATAAAAAAAGAGGCTGCATTGTGCGCGGGTAATGGGAGTGTCATGGGCATGCATGTTTTTGTGGCTGTAATGGAACTTCATTGAAATTGTATGAGACCCCTAGAGCTACTGAGAGGGTCTTCTGACTATAACAGTCGTCCTTTGTTCCCTTAGTATAGTATGCAAACACTGCTACTTAGGATGCAGTCAGGATGCTTATACAATTGACCAGAGACCGCAGTATTATTGGCTGGCAGAAAATACAAACTGGCTAATAGCCAATAAGGTAATAGCACACAGAGGGTTAGCTGGCAGAGCGAGATCTTGGTATCAGCAGCAGTAGATGAGGCACCGTGCGTGGTAATGAGAGCTTGCATGCTGAGCTGTGGGAGCAAAAACAGTAGAATGGGAAAGACATGGTTAAGACCACAAAAATAACTATAGCAAAACCGGTACACGCACAACTGGGAGTCTGAGCTTCAGACACACAGAGTATCCACAGTAATGGTACAGAGTATTTAATGATTTCATGCAGCTGCAACACTGCGTGTAGCTTAGTCATTCAGGCTGCTAGGTTACCGCTGCCGCCGTAGCTGTCCGGCATTTTGGTTGCCTAGCATTGTGGAAGACACTGTGTCTTGATTGCCTAGCAACAACCGGGACCTGCTGAGAATACAAGATTCGTTTTCTCTGGCAACCGTAGACACAGTGGCCATATTTAGTAACCCAGGACTTAATTGAGCAGTCGATGTTGGGCCTATGTAGCGTCAGTGGAGGAGTGCACGGACCAGTCAACAGATCTGCACAGTGCTAGGATAAGTGGGCGTTTCATGTTTTGCACAGTTCAGCTCACGCTCATACATGTGGGAAATGCTTAAACTGACATTTGCATAATTTCACACTTTAACTGCATACGCAATTGCAGTAGTGGTGACATTAGCTTATATCTCTGAATCAGATCCCATCTTCAAATGGGAGTATCTGTATGCTGTGATATTTCTAAGCACCTTCAGAGGGGATTGCTTTTTAAAGACATTTGGAGCTAATAAACATCTTCTAGATTCAAGGCAACGCCTACATCTGCTTGTACCAGTTAAGTGCCGCACTAAAAAATTATATATTTTTTTTAAATAAAGCAAAACGTTATTTACAGGAAGATCATCTACAAACACACAGCTTCCCACGTCCCACTCACTGCTGCCGTCATTGTAAATGATCGTCTGTAAAACCCAGCAAAATATACTTGTAAAGAAAAGATATTCTTTCTGTCACATAATAAGTTCTTATATAATTTTGCCATCATGGAAAGCTATGGCAACAGCACAATTTTACCATCTTGCAGGCACCGCTGAAAAAACATTTCTTGATACATTTGCCCCTATATCTGCCACTTCTCACAGATATGTAGTATCATATACTAAAGATTATTGAGCGTTCACCCAAATATGAGACCCATAAATAGCTATAGAATATTTAATAGTCTTAACCTGATAATAAAAGACAGCACAAGCAAATAACTTGTAACTATATTAGAGAGATGTCATGTAGTAGCAGTAATAACAGAATTCCGAATACCATAAAATACAACAGGCTCCAGATTACTGATCATATAAACATCAGTCAGCTGTAGTTCACCCTTGCCTCCATCAAATGCTTTACAGATCCAGATAGAGAAATATGCTGAAGATGTCTTGTGATAAAAAGAGCTATAATGTACTTTGCAATATGTGCCTGGCTGGTTTCCATTAAATGATAAAACCTAAAATAAATCTTTAATTTTGCACATAAACCATCCCTGCACCCTAGAGCTTCAGGAATTCTTTCACCAGTATCCAAGTCTTAAAGAATGATTACACCCAAAACTATAAAGGTTGTGGAAGAAATTCAATGACACCAAATAAGAAAAGTATATTTAACTTTTCATTTTTTAGATCCATTGGGTCCATAGTTTACTCCTCGTCTTTTGAAACCTGCTGTCCCTACTGGAGAATTTAAGGATGAGGCACTGACAAGCCAAGCAGTCTATACATTTTACATGCTGATAAGTTTCTGATGTGGGTTATATGACACGAGGAACACATCTGAGCAAGGACTTTGAGATTGCATTCTGTTGCTTTATCTGGTTTGATGGAATCCAGATACTGATGGTTTTTAAATGGTTGATTGTTGCAGACACTCCTAGTAGTTTCCCCCTCACATACAAGTTAATTTAATATCATTATTTTTATATAGGCCTATGCACGACTGCAGGTGAGTGAACCGAAAATAAGAGCTGGGATGGAAATAGTGGATCTTAATTCAGATTACCTCTTCCCATGTACATGTCAAAGAAGTGATAAGGTGAGAAAAATGGCTTCTGCATACTTTTTTATATTGAAAAACATTGATTTTATCATGTGCATTTAATGCAGTGGTTCTTAAACAATAGTGTTGTGGGGAGTGGTAAGCAGAGGGGCGTTCAGTAGCAGATTTAGGGGTCTATTTACTAAGCCCTGTACGGAGATAAAGTACCAGCCAATTAGCTCCGACATACCATGTCACAGGCTGGGTTTGAAAAATGACAGTTAGGAGCGGATTGGCTGGTACTTTATCTCCATCCACTTTATCTCCATCCAATGCTTAGTAAATAGACCCCTTAGTTTGTGATATAACACTTTAGCTCAAACACATCCTTACTCTCCCCCTCCCTCAGTGCTTCTTGTCTTGTATAAAAGCAGCAGATATCAGAGGGAAAATATATAATCATAATCTGCTGAGTACTGATTTAGGGGCAAACACAGGGTTTCTACAAGGGAATGGCAGATGGAGTGGTAGGACAGGTCTGGCAGACTGAGAGATAGGGGAAGAGAGATGCAGATGCACACTCCTAGCACTAAGAACACTGATAATAAAAATAATTTAAATAAACCCTCACAATTAACATGGAGTATAATTGAAGTTCTTAGCACACATTTGCGCAAATCTGCGGGCCCATGTACCGCAGCCAGGTGACTTCATCACATCCCTAATATTATCACATTCTATAAATTTATACAGGACTTACCTCTAAATAGGGCATTATCAATGTGTGATCTGAAATGCAGGAACCCAGCTAATTAAAACACCTTAGGGTGAATTAAAACACCTGAGGGTGAATGGGAGGAGTGCCAAAATGCACAGTGCTGACATGCAGGCGGCTGTACAGAGGAGGATTTGCCCAAACAGTCCCAGGATCAGCTCAGCTTGTCCTAATGGCGCCCAAACGCTAACAGGGAGTGAGTGAGAGAGAGAGATGCAGCTCCAGGGCAGGAACTTTTACTCTAAATGGCGCCCTGGAGCTGGGGGAGGCGCTGCAGGTCAAAGCCTTATCCCCCTGCTGGACTTCACCACTGGGTACTGTGGGCTTATAAAAACTGTTTATGAGAGAAAACCAACCTGTGTCCTGGTGGTCTAGTGGGGTCCTTGTATTGCCACAGTGTCCACACCAGCGCACGCGGCCCGCCTCCCACCCGCCATGCGGGATCGCGATTGACAGCGGGTCCTGCCGAGGGGATCCATTTACCTCCTCCCTGAATGCGGCCACGCGATCCAGGAGAACAGCGGTAGTGTGTGTGTGTGTGACTAACTGGAAGAAACCGGAGCCTCCGCTGTAAGTCCCTGGCAACCAGGGCGCGGGAGTATACAGCGCCGCTGGGGGAAGTGATGGAGCTGCAGCAGGAGATGTCTGACTGACATCTAACACAGTCAGTGTCTCTGCTGCAGCCCTTGAAGTCTTAATTTTTCATTAAAAGCTTCTTCTCAGGGCTGCTGGAACAGCCCCCCTGTTGTATGCCTGCACTGCATGGCACCAACTACAAAACTGAGCTCCTGTGCACGGAGGCGGGGTTATAGAGGAGGCGGCGCTATGCATTCTGGGAAGAAGGTCAAAGCTTTGAGCCTGTTGGTGCCTTGGATCAAGATCCTATGCTACACCCGCAATGTCATTCCCTGTGGAGCCCAGTGTACCCCGCAGCAGAAAGGGGTATGACTATTATACCCTTTATTTTCTCTGCAGTTCAGGCAGCTACAGGTTCCCTTCTGTAATGTATACAGTTTCTGAATAACATTCTGACCACCTGAGTGTGTGAGGAACAGCAACTGCTGAGCATTTAGGGACGGTATCGAGATCCCAGCACTCGGGATGCTGGCAGTCAGAATACCGTCAGCAGCGTCCCGATGCTTAGGATACTGACACCTACCAGGTAACTATGCTACCCCTAATCCCTAACCTTCCTTACTCTCAGCCTGACCCTATCCCCCCCCCCCCACACACACACACACTCCCCTGCAGCCTAACCCTAACCCGCCTCCCTGCAGCCTAAACCTAACCCTCTCCCATAGCTTAACCCTGACCCTTCCCGGTGATTACTAACCCCAACCTTCCCTTACCTTGCTGCAATGCCAGCAGTACTTCGTTCGGGATCCTGATGCCAGCATTGCGACCCATGTGAGGATCCCGGAATCAGAATTCCGGCGTTGGTATTCCGACTGCCAGAATCCTGATTTGATCCCTTCTAAACGTGCATATAGTACAAAAAAATAGGAATTTAATTACCTACCGGTAAATCCTTTTCTCGTAGTCCATAGAGGATGCTGGGGTCCATTTTAGTACCATGGGGTATAGACGGTTCCGCAGGAGCCTTCGGCACTTTAAGACTTTTCAACAGTGTGAACTCCCTCTATGCCCCTCCTCCAGACCTCAGTATAGGAACTGTGCCCGAGGAGAGGGACAACTTCGAGAGAAGAATTTACATTAAACTAGTGGCGAGATTCACACCAGCTCACACCATACCAAAAACATGTCGCCTAACATGGCCTTTAACATAACCCATGCCAACGTGCATGCATAACGTAACAGCAACTGCTGTAAAACATCTTAACACATGATAACCTGTGTAAAAAGAAAAAACGTAATTCTGCAGGAAATATGAACACTGGGCGGGCGCCCAGCATCCTCTACGGACTACGAGAAAATGAATTACCGGTAGGTAATTAAAATTCTATTTTCTCTTACATCCTAGAGGATGCCGGGGTCCATTTTAGTACCATGGGGATGTACCAAAGCTCCTAGTACGGGCGGGAAAGTGCTAAAGTTCCTGAAGAACTGACTGACCAAATTGAAGGTCGTCAGCAGCCAAGGTGTCAAACCTGTAAAACTTAGCAAACGTGTTTGCCCCTGACCAAGTAGCTGCTCTGCAAATTTGCAACACCGAGACACCCCGGGCAGCCGCCCAGGAAGAACCCACTTTCCTTGTAGAGTGGGCCTTTGCCGAACTCTGTAACGACAATCCTGCCGTGGAATAAGCGTGCTGAATGGTACCTCTAATCCAGCGCGCAATAGTCTGCTTAGAAGCAGGACCCCCAATCTTGTTGGGGTCATAGAGGACAAACAAAGATTCCGTTTTCCTTATCCGAGCTGTTCCCGCAACATAAGTCCTCAACGCCCTGACGACATCCAAGGACTTTGAAACGGCTGAGGTGTCAGAAGCCACTGGCACCACCACAGGTTGGTTGATATGGAAATAAGACACAACCTTTGGAATAAAATGCTGATGTGTCCACAGTTCAGCTCTATCTTCATAAAAAATCAAATAAGGACTCTTGTGTGACAGAGCCCCTAATTCAGACACTCGTGTGCCTGAGGCCAAGGCCAACAGCATGACCACTTTCCAAGTGAGAAACTTCAACTCTACCTCTTGTAGAGGCTCAAACCAGTCCGATTTAAGGAACTGCAACACCACATTAAGATACCATGGCGCTGCAGGAGGCACAAAGGGAGGTTGGATGCGCAGAACCCCCTTCACGAACGTCTGGACCACAGGAAGGGAAGCCAACTGTTTCTGAAAGAAAATGGACAAGGCCGAAATTTGGACCTTGATAGACCCTAATCTCAAGCCAGCATCCACACCGCCTGTAGAAATAGGAGAAGACGTCCTAATTTAAACTCCACCGCAGGAGACTTCTTGGATTCACACCAAGATACATATTTTCTTCAAATACGATGGTAATGTTTGGACGTTACACCTTTCCTGGCCAGAATAAGTGTGGGAATGACCTTATTGGGTATACCCTTACGGGCTAGGATCTGGCACTCAACAGCCATGCCGTCAAACGCAGCCGCGGTAAGTCTTGATAAACAAACGGCCCCTGCTGAAGCAGGTCCTCGTGAAGAGGAAGAGGCTGGGGATCTTCCAGTAATAACTCCTGAAGATCTGGATACCAAGCCCTCCTTGGCCAGTCTGGAGCAATGAGAATTGCTCGAACCCTTGTTCTTCTGATGATCGTGAGAACTTTTGGTATTAGTGGAAGTGGAGGGAACAGATACACCGACTGAAACACCCACTGGGTCACCAGTGCTATTGCTTGTGGGTCTCTCAACCTGGAACAATATTTCTGAAGCTTCTTGTTGAGACGTGATGCCATCATATCTACTTGAAGAATGCCCTAACGATCTGCTACCTCTGCAAAGACTTCTGGGTGGAGGCCCCATTCTCCTGGATGGAGATCATGTCTTCTGAGGAAGTCTGCTTCCCAGTTGTCCACTTCCGGAATGAAAATTGCTGACAGAGCTTTTGCATGTCTTTCTACCCAGAGGAGTATCTTTGTCACCTTTGCCATTGCCGTTCTGCTTTTTGTTCCGCCCTGGCGGTTTATGTAAGCTACTGCCGTTACATTGTCTGATTGTATCTGTATGGGACGACCTTGAAGAAGGTGTGCCGCTTGATGAAGGCTGTTGTACACAGCTCTCAATTCCAGAATGTTTATGTGAAGGAGTACTTCTTGACTTGACCATCGTCCTTGGAAGCTTTCCCCTTGCGTGACTGCTCCCCAACCTCAGAGGCTTGCATCTGTGGTCACCAGGATCCAAGTCTGAATCCCGAACCTGCGTCCCTCCAGGAGGTGAGAACTTTGAAGCCACCACAAGAGTGAAACACTGGCTTTTGTTGACAGTATTATCCTCCGGTGCATGTGTAGGTGTGATCCGGACCACTTGTCCAGTAGGTCCCATTGGAACACCCTGGCGTGGAATCGGGCAAACTGTAGAGCCTCACAGGCCACTACCATCCTCTCCAGCAGGCGGATGCACCGATTAATCGATACGCGTGCTGGTTTCAAAACTTGTTTGACCATCCTCTGGATCTCCAGAGCCTTTTCCACCGGCAGGAATACTTTCTGTGCTTCCGTGTCCAATACCATTCCCAGAAATGATAACCTCATTGTGGGTTCCAATTGTGACCTTGGAAGGTCTATGATCCAACCGTGCTGTTGAAGCACCGTCAGGGAAAGTGCAATGTTCTACACTAGTTTCTCCCTGGATCTCGCTTTTATGAGGAGATCGTCCAAGTATGGGATGACTTTGACTCCTTTCTTACGAAGAAGAACTATCATCTCCACCATCACCTTGGTGAATATTCTCGGAGCTGTGGAGAGCCCGAAAGGCAATGTTTGGAACTGGTAGTGGCAGTCCTGCACCGCAAACCTCAGGTATGCCTGATGCGGCGAGTAGATGGGAACATGTAAATAAGCATCTTTGATGTCCATCGATACCAGAAATTCCTTTTCCTCTAAGCTGGAGATCACCGCTCTTAGGGATTCCATCTTGAATTTGAACCTTTTCAAATAAAGGTTCAGAGTCTTTAGGTTTAAAATCGGTCTGACCGAGCCATCCGGTTTCGGCACTACAAACATGCTTGAATAAAACCCTTTTTCCTGTTGTGACACAGGAACTAAGGAAATTACTGTGTCTTGACTTCATTTCTGTATTGCGTTCAGCACTTTTGCCCCCTTCCTGAACAGAAGCTGGTAAGGCTGATTTGAAAAATCGGCATGGGGAAGGTCCTGAAATTCCAATTTGTACCCTTGGGATACTATCTGCAATACCCAAGGATCCAGATCTGAGTGAACCCAGACCTGACTGAAAGACAGTAGACGTGCCCCCACCCGATCGTACTCCCGCAGGGGAGCCCCAGCGTCATGCTGAGGTTTTAGCAGAAGTGGCTGTTGACTTCTGCTCCTGCGAGCCTGATGGTGTTGTAGATTTTTTACCTCTTCCTCTACCTCTTCCTGCGAAGAAGGGGGTACCCTTTGCCTTTTTGGACTTGTTGGGCCGAAAGGATTGCATCATATGAGAATGAAATTCTTTCCTAGGTGGAGCAGCTGCGGAAGGCAGAAAGGCTGACTTGCCTGATGTAGTTGTTGAAATCATGGCATGCAGCTTGTCTCCAAAGAGGGCTTCTCCATTGTAAGGAAGCGCCTCAGTATTCTTTTTTGATTCCGCATCAGCATTCCATTGGCGGATCCACAGCGCACTGCGGGCTGAAATCGCCATAGCGGAGGATCTTGAACTCAGCAACCCAATATCCTTCATAGCTTGAACTAAGTAACCTGCAGCATCTTTGATATGGCCGAGAGTTAGGACTATTTCATCCCTGTCAACTGTGTCTATGTTAACAAGCAAGTTGTCAGACCATTTTTCCACAGCGTTACCTACCCACGCACAAGCAATGGTGGGCCTGAGCACCGTTCCGTTAGCCGTATATATGGAATTTACGGTCAGCTGGATCTTTTAAGGAGGCTGAACCAGGGGCAGGC
This sequence comes from Pseudophryne corroboree, assembly GCF_028390025.1. NCBI lineage: Eukaryota > Metazoa > Chordata > Amphibia > Anura > Myobatrachidae > Pseudophryne > Pseudophryne corroboree. The sequence goes on along the minus strand of NC_086445.1, from coordinate 375,495,558 downwards.
AAAACTATTTTCTTAGACAGCTGAGAAACTGAGGTATCTATTATTGGGGGTATCTCCCATTTGTGCCTGTCTTCCTCAGGGAAAGGGTACGCTACACGTATCCTTCTGGGAAGGGTACATTTCTTCTCAGGGTTAGCCGAGGATTCTTCAAAGAACGCATTCAAATCCTTTGAAGGAGGAAAAGTCACAACCTGCTTTTTATTTAATTTAAAATAATCCTTTTCCTCTGGGACCAGTGTTGTTTCAGGAAGCTACAACACTTCCTTTATAGCAACTATCATACATTGTATGCTTTTGGCTAATTTGGGGTCTACCCCTCTCAAATCCCTAGTGTCGACGTCATAGTCGAATATGTGGCTGTGTCTCCTTGAATTATCTGGGCCAGAGACCTTTTCTGGGAACTGGATGGGACCCGAGTGGATTATATGGAGGGGTCAGTAAACAGTGCATCCTCCACAGACTGCCTCCAATATTTAGTCTGTTGTTCAGACTCAGAGAATTTCTTTGCAAGCATTGACATATTCTTTTGCAACATTCTCACCCACTCCGGCTCCTTCTGAGAGGGAAGGGCCACCACATTACCCTCTTCATCTAAAATGGGTTCTTCCTGGGAAGAACCCTCCCCAATGTCTGACATGTTACACACTTGCACACACACACACACACACACACACACACACACACACACACACACACACACACACACACACACACACACACACACACACACACACACACACACACACACACACACACACGGGAGCTATTGGGGACAGATCCACACTAAAGTCTGTCAGAGAGACACAGAGGGATCTGCCAGTCCACACACTGCGCCTTATTGTGAATTGTGGAAATATTACCCACTTAGAGAACATATACCAATAATAGACCTAATTATAATGAACACTCTCTGCTCCTTCTATAACACCCTGTACTTGTATCAGTGTTGTCATGAGGAGAAACAGCGTTTAGGAGCTTCACACTGGAGTTTCTGCAGGAGAAAATGGCACCGAGTGAGTGTTCTGGCAAGTCTGAGGAGAAGCCCCGCCCTTCAGCCTCAGCAATGTAATATTTATACTGGCTGGGGATGGCACATCAGCGACTGTACATGTATGTCATACTTGCCTACTCTCCCGGAATGGCCGGGAGGCTCCCGAAAATCGGGTGACCCTCCCGGCCCCCCGGAAGAGCAGGCAAGTCTCCCGATTTGCGGGGTCCCCCCTGCCTGTCCGCCCACTTAGTGTGTAAAGTGGGCGGTCCGGGCAGTCGATGACGCGATTCTTGCTGAATCGCGTCATCATAGCCACGCCCCCTGCAGTGTAATGCTGGTGATCGCGGCATTACAGAGCGGGGGCGTGGCTTAAAGGAGGTGTCACTGTGACCCCGCCCTTGCTCCACCCCGTCACACCCTTGCTCCGCCCCTGTCCCACCTCCGGCCACCCCCTCCTTTACAGCACAGCCTCCGCTGCCCGCCCGCTGAGCCGACCTGGCTGCTCTCTCCCGCAGAGAGCAGCCAGAATATCGGTAAGTATGATGTATGTACCCTTTTTGCCAGTGAGAGTAAGGTTTTAAAACATGCCCTCAGGGTGCGTCCGTCCGCCCAAATCCCCCCCCGCGCTGTGCACCCTTGTGCTGAGAGACATGGCGCGCGCTACGCATGTACCTGTATGCCGCCAATGATAACCGGAGGATCCCCTCTCTGCAAGACTCCGGTAATATACTCACCAGCCTTCTGACTTCTGGCTCTGTTAGGGGGTCGCGGCAGTGCTGTGGGAGTGAAAGCTGGCCAGGCTTGGACTGTGTTCAGTACCCTTCAGGAGCTAATGGTGTCCTGTCAGTGGAAGCAGAACCATTAACTAATTGAGAAGTTGGTTCCTACTTCCCCCCCTAAGTCCCACGAAACAGGGAAGCTGTTGCCAGCAGCTTCCCTGTAAAATAAAAAAAAACTAAGAAAGTCTTTTTCCAGCAAAGCTCTGTAGAGCTCCACTAGTGTGCATCCAGTCTCCTGGGCACATTTTCTAAACTGAGGTCGGGAGGAGGGGCATAGAGGGAGGAGCCAGTTCACACTGTTGAAAAGTCTTAAAGTGCCGAAGGCTCCTGCGGAACCGTCTATACCCCATGGTACTAAAATGGACCCCAGCATCCTCTAGGACGTAAGAGAAAATAACTTTGGGCACATGAAATAAATATATTTATGGAATACATTCTGGGTTAAGTGCCCGAAATGTATGTGTTACCCTGCATGATAAGCCCCAGAAGAGGGTGCAGTTAATGCTTATTTTTCCTTGCGTGTCCTAAGGTTGCTTCTGCTGGACTTTGACAGAATGTTTATTCCTTTGAAGGAGGTATTTGTTGACTTGCACATCCATGCTTGATCCTTGAAAAAGACAGCACAGTTAAGGTGAAACACACCACATGGACGCAGCAAACCGTCTTTATAGGAGTAAACACTGACCAAGTCCAGCCGAGCACGCAATGGCACTCCGCCCCCTCTAGCGTCCTAAGAATGGAGATGAGTTTACCACCAAGTGACCTCTCATGGCTTATTACAACTGACTTTTATGAGCAGCCACCTAAGACCTCTCTAAAGCTGGGTACACACTGAGTGATATGCTGCCTGATCTGGCAGATTGGAACGACGTATTGCTCACATTGGCGCGTATCGGGCAGGGTGTATGCCCGATATATGCTGGTGTCCATGGTTGCTAGCAGCATCGTCAGGTTTGATGTGCTGTAGTATGCTAATGAAGGATGGAACATTATAGTTCCTGCCTTCATTAACATAATTCCAGTGTGTACAGGCAATCTGGGCTGATGGGCATGGAGTCCGATGTCGAAATTAATGCCTGTCACTCAAGTACCCAGCTTAAGACCAACTGCCACCTTGGTAGCAACAGCCGTTTTCACTGTCAAAACTGTTTTTTTCCCCACAGGATTTTGCCCCTCTGTACCTCACCCCCCCCCCCCCCCCCATCCTTAACCCCCCCCTTCCCCCCCCCCCTCTCACACACACTGTATGTTTCATGTTTTATTTCCTATGTTTATGCACTGCGCTATTTGTATTTGTTATATGTCATTTTGTTTGTAGTAATAGTCTGATTTTCTGCGCATCACTGATTGCAATATTGCATCACAAGCTGCTGTCGATACCTACTACAAGCATCATATACCAGCAATCCCTAATGTTTTTGTTCTTTGTTTTGTGTGTGTTATCAGTATATGACAGTCACCCGCTACCTCATTATGCAGGTGGGGCAGATATAACATGTGTAGAGAGACTTAGACTTGGGTGGGTTATTGTTTCTGTGCAGGGTAAATACTGGCTGCTTTATTTTTACACTGCAATGTAGATTTCAGTTTGAACTCATCACACCCAAATCTTACTCTCTCTGCACATGTTATATCTGCCCCCCCCCCCCCCCCCCCCTGCAGTGCACATGGTTTTGCCCAACTGCTAACAAATTTGCTGCTGCGATCAGATCTGAATTAGGCCCATAGTTGTTAAAGTTGAAAAGAGACAGTTTGTCCATCGAGTTCAACCTATATTTAATCTAATTATAGAGGTCGTATCCCTGGATTTCTTTTTCAGCTAAAAATTCGTCCAACCCTTAGTTCTTAGTTTTTTTATTTTTAATAAATTTGCAAAAATCTCAAAAAAACTTTTTTCACGTTGTCATTATGGGGTATTGTGTGTAGAATTTTGAGGACAAAAATGAATTTATTCCATTTTGGAATAAGGCTGTAACATAACAAAATGTGGAGAAAGTGAAGTGCTGTGAATACTTTCCTGGATGCACTATATGTCTTTTTTATAGTGACGTGCCCATTACTGCACACAGTATTTCAAAAGTGTCGGTACCAATGATTTATAAATTATATAGTGGCAGGATTACACTTTCTTCCCTTGTCTCCATCCCCCGTTTTATGCATGCTAATACCTTATTAGCCTTTACTACTACATACTCACACTGGGCACTATTACCAAGTCTATTGTCGATGAGTAACCCCCAAATCGTTCTCCATGATACGCCTACAATTTCCCCATTAAATTTGTAAATTACATGTTACATTTCTCTATATTAAACCTCATACTCCACTTTTCAGCCCAAACTTCCAATTTGATTAAGACATTCTGTAGACAGTCAACATCTCTATATGTTTTTATTATTTTACACAGTTTAGTGTCATCTGCGAAAATGGACACTTTGCTCTCAAATTCGTCTCCCAGGTCATTTATAAATATGTTAAATAGAAGAGGCCCTAGTACAGAACCTTGAGGTACACGACTTAATACTTTAGCCCAGTTGGAATACTTACCATTGACCAAACTCTCTGTTCTCTATTTCCAACCAAATTGTGTTTCCGAGACCAAGCTCTCTTAGTTTATGTATCAACCTCATGTGCGGTACTTCCAGCATCTGTTACCACACCCTCTTGCAAGGTATACACTCTCATCACACATACACATTAGATGCAGCTCTGAGGTTCTTGCTTATTAAGCAAACAATTTCTAGTATATGCGAGTATACCTGGAAATAAAGCTGATTCTGATTATTATCATAATGGTAAAATACATGGTGCAAAGGATCCATATAGCTGCTGCTGATCATCATCATACGCATGGAACTTTCTAGTGTATACAAAAATACTTTTCTTCCTATTGAAACACTCCTTTTATATCCCCACTTGTGTGACATCATCCCTTCCACTCTCCGCTCTGTCCTCAGTCTATGCTTTTCTCACTGTACAACTAATTAATTCAAGTAAAAGCCGATTGGTTTCCACTCGTCTACTCTTTACATTGCATGATACATCTTGCCCTATGTCCTTTTCTTTCCCGATCTGTTACTAAAATTCTTATCAACTCTCTTACCATCTGCTGCTTTACCAATGCAATCTGACAATTCCCCACAGCTGCCTGTTCCTGCTTCTTCAAAGAATCCCAGTGCCACAGCAAGACTGACTTTCCTTCTCACTGCTGCCTTACTACTTTGTAAATACCTACACTGGCTCCCATGTCCTCCAGGATCCAAATGTAATTGCTCACCCACACTGGGCAATATTTTAAACTATATTGCTCATTTTCACAATTCTGAGTGATAGCTTTTGTAATATCGCCCAGTGAGTATGCACTATATTGTTAACGATGCGTGCTCCCGACGGTCGTTAACGATATTGCCGTCACCTGTGCATGCAGCTCGATTTGGATTATATTGTCAAAAACTGCATGTTTGGGCAGGCTGCGGCATGACATCACTGAACGATATTGTTATCGGTATCGTTCAGTGTGTACGCACTATATCGGCTGTCCGGCAGTCAAGGGAAAACACTAGACGATATTGCTCACGGAGCGAATCGTCTAGTGTGTACCTACCTTTAGCTACAAATCTCTCAACACCACCACTCGGTCATACATCTCAAATCACCCACTTAAATCTACTTCTTACCTGAGCCACACTGTATATGTGATACCCACCTGCTACTCCTGCAAGACTTCTCCTGAGCCATTACCCACTTATGAAATTCCTCACCATGCCTGATCAGACTCTCCGACAGCCTTCAAATCTTTTAATGTCGCTGTGCTATGAATATCCTGTCCACCTCACTGTCCTCCAAGCAAACCCCCCACCAACACACGTAAAAGGTAAGCAAGTTCTAAAGGTGCATACACACGGTGAGATTGACTACAGTATGTGCCAGTTATGACTTCGCAATTTCCCTTAAACTCCCCGGAGCCCAGAACCACCAATATTGACTATATTTACTTGAGATTTTGACTGTGATATTTTGACTATACTAGAGTATGTACTAGATTGTACACTATATAGTAAAAATTGTCTTTTCTGCACAGTCTATCTTTTCTTGCGATACCGACTCCATGGGAGCGCGCATCAGTATCACAAGCTGTGTACACACGGTGCGATTTGCTCTAACTTTCCTTACGATTTTGACTATATAGTCAAAATCGTAAGGTTACATTGCACCATGTGTATACACCTTTACACAAATCGCCTGGATTGGTTACTGCTATAACTGTTTACAAACAATAATTTAGTCCTTCTTTAGTCTGTCAATCTGTAATAGTGGAATATAGCTCAAATCTACAGGTATAGCCATGCTAATCTTTGCTGTGATGAGGCATGCTGCAACACTGTTTGCTGCATGGCATGCCAGGCTCTGAATATTCACAGCCTGCGATCGCTCCATTAATTCCTAATAGAATTAATGAAGAGATCCCAGGCTGCAAATAGTCATGCCCGTCTTTTCGTATGGGCTCAGTGGGCAGTTGCCTAGGCTGATAGCTGAAGGTCTCCTTTTTCCAGGGGTATCACATTTTTGAAAATCGGCCCTGGGGGACCGGAGATATCCAACTTCAAAGCAGTGGTCCCCATCCGAGCCTATTAATTGCTCTTCCCAGCCAGATATCTCAGGTTCTGTCTGACTTAGCGTTTTTCTGAGGGTACACTCCAAACACTGGGACTCTCCCCTTTTGGTGGTCACTGGCAGCTTGTCACTACTGTGCCCAGAACCAGAGATATCAGCTTTCCAGCAGCTGGTCCCTGCTCCAGCTCCACACGCAGTGTATTGCTCTGGCTCCTGAATTCTGATCTCCAAGTCTGCATCAGCTCCTGAAAGGTGGCACTCTCTAGTTTTTGTATCCCATTTGAAGCTAAGAAATCTATTTCCAGGAACTGGAGATATCTGCAGTCAAGCAAGCTGCCCTCCCACAGGAAAATGATAAATATTAAGCCAACTCCACTATCCACCCCTGCGTATTAAACACCCCCTACCAACCTGGAAGTCATGTACCGGGTCCGCTTCATTCAGCCCAATGCCCCTTTCCACGGTTTAGTGTTCTCCCCCCCCTCTGTCCCCGCCCCATCTCCCGCAATCTGTGCAGTATAGGAGTAATCACCAGAAATTACTGCTCAGGGTCCTACATACTGAGCGGAAGATAGAACACCCCCTACCTACACTGCCGTTAAGGGCCTAAACTGCTGTTAAGATGGCCTGCAAATAGTCATAGCCCGGCACGCCATGTAGCATGCCACAATGCAGCACGGCGCATAGCAGACAGATGGGCATGGCTACATCTGTATGTCATGAAAGACAAATTGTTTCATTAAGCAAAATGATAGACCCTTCTGTCACAGAGAATCACTATAGCAAATGTTGAGCAATGCTGGCAGCCACAGCGGCACCTGAGGTGGCCAGATAGCCGTGTCAGTACTGCTTGCTGTTAAAGCACAAATGCAAAAATCTGCAAATAGGCACACACATTATATCTATCTATCTATCTATCTATCTATCTATCTATCTATCTATATATATATATATATATATATATATCTATCGGTAAACATTAACTTTTTGTGAGTATCCTAAAAAGTACTCAAATGAAAATGACAGTTTATTTTTAATTCCCTTTTTATATCCTGCAGGTCAAAGATGAGCTGTGATATTGGATATTGGTGCTATGGTCTTATAGAAGATGATCTCTTCACTGCACAGGATTAAAAGGGGTATATGGGGTTTATATTATAATATAATCATTATACACTTTAATATTTTTATGTATATGTTCCACTCAAAATAATACCAACTTGCTGTTCCATTTCTGTAATAAAAATACATGGTCTTTTGTACATTTAATTCCGTGTCGGTGTGCTTTCTCAGTGAATGATGGGATTATCTTCTTTTCAAAAGGAAATATAAAAAATATGCTCTAAAAAATTAAATACAGTATATTTCATTCTAAATAATTATAGGAATGTACAAGGCTCCTCATTGTTATTGTTTTCATTAACACATGATTTCAAATATTCTATCTATTCTATATATATATATCTCTCTGTTAAAGCTGATTAAGACTTCGACACATCATATGTGATTGGCAGGATGCATCAATAATAAAATGCAGTAAGCCCACCGAAAAGTCCAGTTTTCAGAGGCCTGCTGCAATACATTTGTTTCCTCGTATGTGTTAAAGTGATCCGCAGCACATATCGGCGATATCCGCTGTGGACTGACAGCACTGCATTCCCCATGGAATTCTATGGGTCTGCGATGTACCCGTATGCCGCAAGCTCCGGAAAGCGTGGTCTAGCGGGTATTCTGGTTCTTCTGTTTGCTAGGTAGTATCATCTATAGATGGCGTTGCCTATGGTGCGTTTTTTTTTAATGATGCTTCCCAGGAAAGGGATCCTTTCCCCCCGCAGCTTGTGTATGTGCAGGATGATGGCTGCTTAGGCGCAATAGGACTAACGGCATTATTAAACACTGGTATGCATCAATAGGGGGCAGGATGTGGATACATCCTGTCCATCATATCAATGGCACAGCAAAATAAATACGATAACATTACTACCATAAACCTACAAATAAGGTTTACATTATCTAAATTGATATATTTTGTACAAAGAGTCTATGCAACCTTTTTAAGGTGAGAAGTACTTGACGGGAGTAGCTTTCAGAGACGCTCAACTTCCAGCCAAGCCAACTCATTAATTGTGAGGGACAAAGCTGAATTTGTTAGGTTAGAGGAAGCGGAATCATGAGTGACTACACTAAAATGAATGAGCTGGCAAACAAAACAAGACCAGAGAAATTGAAATCCAAACTTGCAGGTCTCTAAGTGCACTTTCTGCTAAAGGACAATTCATTTACAACCGTCACTTGTCGTTCTTAGCTGGTACTGCAGAGCATTTTCACAAATGGTAACACAGACAAATTATGATTCATAAATGTGCAGAAACATGTATGCTTATCTGAATCTATGCATTTAAGTAACGGAAATAAACAATCAACACAAAGGGTGGGATGCATGACTCATCACACTCAAAGTACAGCCCTCCCAGTAAAATCTGTCCTTTACGATAGGATTTCCAGGTTTAGGACCCAGGAGCCCTTTTGCGCATGTGCTGAGTGCTGTGGGGAGTACTGGGAGGGATCGAATTTGATTCCTCTTGGGGAAATGTGACTAGAAGCCAATTGGCTTCTATAGGGGATCACCATCTAAAGATGGCGTTGCCCACCGCATCCAAGCTCCGGAATGCATCACTTGGTGCATATGCAGTAAACAGCCAATCCTCTGGAAACAGCATTTTCTGAGGTTTGATCACAAAATGACTATAAGTACAATCTAGCTGCCAATTTACTACTGTTAGTGAGTGCTGGTGCAAATGGTAATACCTTATCCACAAGTATCCTTAAGTTACTGATTCATACTGATAGATAGGCACATGAAATGTAGAAGTTAACTACCTAGAGCAGGGGTGGCCACACCGGTCCTCGAGATCTACCAACAGTTCACATTTTCCAGACCACCTAGCTGGTGCACAGGTGTAGTCATTACTAATTAAGATGTGCTGCATTCATTCCTAACTGACAATTCTACAGATCTCCAGAAGGCCTGGAAAACATGAACTGTTGGTAGATCTCGAGGATTGGTTTGGCCAGCCCTGACCTAGAGGAGTACTGGAGGAAAATGTAAAGCATTCAATATAACCCCTGATGTCAGTAGTGCTATTCATTAGCCATGGCAAAAATTGGATCAACTGTGATAAGGAGCCAATGATCTAATGCAGGCCTGGCCAACCTGTGGCTCTCCAGCTGTTGTGAAACTACAATTCCCAGCATGCTTTGCCACAGTTTTGCTATTAGGGAATACTAAAACTGTGGAAGAGCATGCTGGAATGTGTAGTTTCACAACAGCTGGAGAGCCACAGGTTGGCCAGGCCTAATGCTAAGATGCAGTGACCAACACTCGTGGAATGGTAGTAAATGGACAACCACACTCAGTGGTCGTGTTACTAGGTACAACTGCACATTAATGCAAATATCTAATCAGCCAATCATGTGGCAGCAACTCTATGCATAAACGTTTAGCTAGTCTACCCAGGGCTGTACCATCCATGCTGTATAGGGTAAATTATTGTAAACTTAGAATGTACAAAGAGAGGTCATTTAAATTAGATGGAGATGGGACAATGCACTTAGTTTTCCTTAGGTGAAACTGAGGAGGATGAGACTGTGCACAAACAGTTACAGGAGGTTAATACCGTTTTCAGATTGCAAATGCCGGATCACACTCGGGAATCGGAAACGGATCCTTCCCCGGTGTGACACGACATTGGACCCTGAGAACTGGCTTCACGACCTTGGCGGCATCGGGGCCAGGTGCGGCGTCGGCATTGGAAGATGAGACCATCTCCACGCCACCTCTCCCTATTCTGTGAACGGGTAGCATGTCTCATCGACCCGGGTAACCTGTTCACACTGCACCTGATCTGAGAATAACCCTTCTTTATTCCTGGGTTTAATTACCAAGTCAGGCGACCCGGGAATTCGGGAGTGACCCTTTCACACCGCACAGCGACCCGCGATGACCCGGCAATACACTGGGTCGATACCGTGTTATTTGTGCGGTCTGAAAGGGGTATGAGGGTGTCGGGAAGAAAGTATGGTAAAGTGAGAGATAGGGGAGGTGTACGAGTATAGGGAGAAGAAAGGGGGGAGTACCAGAGGCAAGATTTGAGGCTTTGTAGTATATTCCATGCCTGGCCAACCTGTGGCTCTCCAGCTGTTGTGCAACTACAAGTCCCAGCATGCCCTGTCACAGTTTTGCTATTAGGGAATTCTAAAACTGTGGCAGGGCATGCTGGGACTTGTAGTTTCACAACAGCTGGAGATCCACATGTTGGCCAGGCCTGATATATGCAAACTATAGATAATGTAAGTAGGGCATGACCTGAGTGTAGAGAGGGAGGTGTGACCTGAAGCAGAATCAATAAACAGGGGGCATTACCTTGTGGAATCTATTCACTCCAAGCAACATGAAAGCAATGTGCAGCAACCAGTGCTATGCACAGTAATGCTTTGTAAGGAGAAGAGATCTTCTAAAACACTAGTCATATTCCTCCATGACCTGGTCATACCAGGCCCCCTAGGGGTTGGCAGGCTGAGCCAGGTGGTGCCCTCTCTCAACTAGTACTCAATTACTGTATTCATGTTATAATATTTTCTTATGACTTACTGGATGTGTAGGTGATTCATGTAAATTTGTGTTACAATAAAAGTTATAGCACTGATGGTGCAATGGTTAGCATTACTGCCTCACAGCACTGAGGTTGTGGGTTCATTTTCCACCACGGCCCTAACTGTGGGGAGTTTATACTGTATATTCTCCCTGTGCATGCAAAACTATACTGGTAGATTCGTTAGCTGTGGTAGGGACTGATGTGAGTGGCTAAATATTATCTGCAAAGCACTGTGGAATATGTGTGCGCTATATAAATAACTGGTAATAAATTGTGTATTATAAATGTTTTACAAGAGGGGTCTTTACCAGACCAATTATATTATAGCTTGTAGCATTAGAACATCAATTTTTGCATATTTAAAAAGGAGCCAGTTAAGCCAAAACAGTTAAGAACCCCCATCCATCTCCTGTGGATACTTGCTTTGCAGTGTCCTGGAATATTACCTGTAGCGCAGTATTTCCCAAATCCAGTCTTCAGGGACTCTTGACAGTGCAAGCATTTCAGGTCACATAGTTGGCGCGCCTTGGTATCAGGTATCCGATGGTTGGGATGCCGGCTGTCAAAATACAGACAGCAGCATCCTGATGGTAACAATACCGACAAGGGCACATTTAGGGGTCTATTCATGCAGCAGTGAAAAGCCCTGTTTTGCGTTAAACAGGGCTTTTCTCTGCTTACCGCAATTCACAGAGCCGGTTACCGTGGAGAAGTCTCTGACTTCTCCAGCGGTACCCCCGCTCTGTGCCTGAATCGCATCACCATACCTTTGTATGGTGAGTGCAATTCATGAAGGTGCGGAAAGCTCTGCTTTCCGCTTCTCCATGGAGTTCAGGTTCGCCATCTGAGGACGGCGTAACCTGAACTGTAGTGCGGAGACGTCAGGGAAGCTCAATGCTTCCCTGATCGCTGCTCTGCACCTCGCGCTGGCTCCGCCCCCCGACCTCCCAGCAACCACTGCGGCCGGCCGGGAGGTCAACACCCTGCGCATGCGCAAAGGGACCCGCCGCTGGAGTCCGCGCATCGCCGGGAGGGATCTCTGGAGAAGACCTCACCGCAGGAGCCCCAGACACCGCAGCGCATCGTCGGAAGGGTGAGTATACATGAATTGCTACTTATCACAGCTATACATCGCATCGAAGAGATGCGATGTATAGTGATAAGTAGCAATTATGTTTTCGTTTTCTACATGAATAGACCCCTTAGCATGGTAAGCCTAATCGTTAAACCCCCCCCCCCAACCTTAAACACCTTGCCCACGGCCTGACCCTAACCCCGCCCCTCCCCCATCTCCGCAGCCTAACCCTGCACGATGGTGCCTAAACCTAACCATCCCACGCGCAGCCTAAACATAATCCTCCCTCCCCTGCAGCCTAACCCTAACGTTCTCAGGGGGTGCCTAACCGTCCCTCCCAGTAGCCTAAACCTAAGTGATTTATGGGAGGGTGCTGTAGCACATCCAAGCCAGGACAGATCAGGAGGGGTGTGCGATCGCTACTCCCCCCCCCCCCCACACACACAGTGGATGCTGCAGCTGCTGCCCGGCCTCCTTGCAGTCGCTGCAGCACAGGTTGTGAGCTGACAGGTAAGGGGGATAATTTGTACCTGCTCCCCCCATCTCTGCGCCACTGATTGTTGTGATTATTAATACAAAGGCCCCCTTAGTTCTAACAGGAATGTTTGATCTGCACCCTTAAATTACTCAAATGTATGCAGTTATACTAAAATGCTGTGATTGAAAGCACTTTTAGTTGGTAGCCAAAATATCCCTGTATACAAGGAGTATGTTTTTTGGTGGGGAAACTAAACTTCAGTCATATAAATTTCTCTGACGTCCTAGTGGATGCTGGGAACTCCGAAAGGACCATGGGGAATAGCGGGCTCCGAAGGAGGCTGGGCACTCTAGAAAGATTTATGACTACCTGGTGTGCACTGGCTCCTCCCACTATGACCCTCCTCCAAGCCTCAGTTAGATCTTGTGCCCGGCCGAGGTTGGATGCACACTAGGGGCTCTCCTGAGCCTCTAGAAAGAAAGTATAGAATTAGGTTTTTTATTTTCAGTGAGACCTGCTGGCAACAGGCTCACTGCAGCGAGGGACTAAGGGGAGAAGAAGCGAACTCGCCTGCTTGCAGCCGGATTGGGCTTCTTAGGCTACTGGACACCATTAGCTCCAGAGGGATCGACCGCAGGCCCAGTCCTTGGTGTTCGGTCCCGGAGCCGCGCCGCCGTCCCCCTTACAGAGCCAGAAGCAAGAAGAGGTCCGGAAAATCGGCGGCAGAAGACATCAGTCTTCACCAAGGTAGCGCACAGCACTGCAGCTGTGCGCCATTGCTCCTCATACACACTTCACACTCCGGTCACTGAGGGTGCAGGGCGCTTGGGGGGGGGCGCCCTGAGCAGCAATAAAAACACCTTGGCTGGCAAAAATACCACAATATATAGCCCCAGAGGCTATATATGTGGTAAATACCCCTGCCAGAATCCAGAAAAAAGCGGGAGAATAGGCCGCGGAAAAGGGGCGGAGCTATCTCCCTCAGACACACTGGCGCCATTTTCTCTTCACAGTGCAGCTGGAAGAAAGCTCCCCAGACTCTCCCCTGTAGTTTTCAGGCTCAAAGGGTTAAAAAGAGAGGGGGGGCACTAAATTTAGGCGCAATATTGTATATACAAGCAGCTATGGGGGAAAATTCACTCAGTTATAGTGTTAATCCCCACATTATATAGCGCTCTGGTGTGTGCTGGCATACTCTCTCTCTGTCTCCCCAAAGGGCTTTGTGGGGTCCTGTCCTCAGTCAGAGCATTCCCTGTGTGTGTGCGGTGTGTCGGTACGGCTGTGTCGACATGTTTGAGGAGGAGGCTTATATAGTGACGGAGCAGATGCCGATAAATGTGATGTCGCCCCCTGTGGGGCCGACACCAGAGTGGATGGTTAGGTGAAAGGTAATAACCGACAGTGTCAACTCCTTACATAAAAAGGTGGATGACGTAACAGCTGTGGGACAGCCGGCTTCTCAGCCGCGCCTGCCCAGGCGTCTCAAAGGCCATCAGGGGCTCAAAAACGCCAGCTCATTCAGATGGCAGACACAGATGTCGACACGGAGTCTGACTCCAGTGTCGACAAGGTTGAGACATATACACAATCCACTAGGAACATCCGTGACTTGATCCCGGCAATAAAAAATGTGTTACACATTTCTGACATTAACCTCTAAAAATGGGTTTTTATGTTTGGGGAGAAAAAGCAGGCAGTGTTTTGTTCCCCCATCAGCTGAATGAATGAAGTGTGTGAAAAGCGTGGGTTCCCCCTGATAAGAAACTGGTAATTTCTAAAAAGTTACTGATGGCGTACCTTTTCCCGCCAGAGGATAAGTTACGCTGGGAGATATCCCCTAGGGTGGATAAGGCGCTCACACGGTTGTCAAAATAGGTGGCACTGCCGGTTTAGGAACGGCCACTTTGAAGGTACCTGTTGATAAAAAGCAGGAGGCTATCCTGAAGTCTGTATTTACACACTCAGGTACTAGACTGAAACCTGCAGAGCGTGCTGCTGCAGCGTGGTTGGTGACCCTGTCAAACATACTAGTTTGCTAACATGAGAACATATTAAAGACGTCGTCTTATATATGAGGGATGCACAGAGGGATATTTTGCCGGCTGGCATCCAAAATGAATGTAATGTCCATTCTGTCAGGAGGGTATTAGAGACCTGTCACTGGACAGGTGATGCTGACTTTAAAAGGCGCATAGAGATTCTGCCTTATAAGGGTGAGGAATTATTTGGGGATGGTCTCTGGGACCTCGTATCCGCAGCAACAGCTGGGAAGAAATATTTTTACCTCAGTTTTCCTCACAGACTAAGAAAGCACTGTATTATCAGGTACAGTCCTTTCGGCTTCAGAAAAGCAAGCGGGTCAAAGGCGCTTCCTTTCTGTACAGAGACAAGGGAAGAGGGAAAAAGCTGCACCAGTCAGCCTGTTCCCAGAATCATAATTCTTCTCTCGCTTCCTCTGAGTCCACAGCATGACGCGGGGGCTCCACAGGTGTAGCCAGGTACGGTGGGGGGCCGTCTCAAAAATTTCAGCGATCAGTGGGCTCGCTCACAGGTGGATCCCTGTTTCATTCAAGTAGTATTTCAGGGGTACAAGCTGGAATTCGAGATGTCTTCCCCCCGCCGTTTCCTCAAATATGCCTTGCCGACAACTCCCTCAGGCAGGGAGGCTGTGCTAGAGGAAATTAATAAGCTGTATTCCCATCAGGTAATACTTAAGGTGCCCCTACTTCAACAAGGACGGGGTTACTATTTCACACGGTTTGGGGTACCGAAACCGCATGGTTCGGTGTGACCCTTTTTTATATTTAAAATCCTTGAACACATACATAAAAAAATTCAAGTTCAAGATGGAATCGCTCAGGGGAGTTATTGCAAGCCTGGACGAGGGGGATTACATGGTATCCCGGGACATCAAGGATGCTTACCTGCATGTCCCCATTTACTATCCTCGCCAGGAGTACCTCAGATTTGTGGTACAGGATTACCATTACCAAGTCCAGACTCTGCCGTTTGGACTGTACATGGCACCGAGGGTGTTACCAAGGTAATGGCCGGAATGATGATACTCCTTCGAAAAAGGGGAGTTTTTAATGATCCCGTACTTGGACAATCTCCTTATAAGGGCGAGGTCCAAGGAGCAGTTGCTTGTCGGGGTAGCACTATTTTGGAAAGTGCTACAACAGCACGGGTGGATTCTAAACAGTCCAAAGACACAGCTGTTTCCTACGACACGTCTACTGTTCCTGGGGATGGTTCTGGACACAGACCAGAAATAAGTGTTTCTCCCGGAGGAGAAAGCCAAGGAGCTGTCATCTCTAGTCAGAGACCTCCTGAAGCCAAAACAGTTATCGGTGCATCATTGCACGCGAGTCCTGGGAAAAATGATAGCTTCCTACGAAGCAATCCCATTCGGCAGGTTCCATGCAAGAACTTTTCAGGGGGACCTGTTAGACAAGTGGTACGGATCACATCTTCAGATGCATCGGCTGATAACCCTGTCTCCAAGGACCAGGGTATCTCTACTGTAGTGGCTGCAGAGTGCCCATCTTCAAGAGGGTCGCAGGTTCGACATACAGGACTAGGTCCTAGTGACCATGGATGCCAGCCTTTGAGGCTGGGGGGGGCAGTCACACAGGGAAGAAGCTTCCAGGGACTTTGGTTAAGTCAGGTGACTTCCCTACATAAATATTCTGGAACTGAGGGCCATTTACAATGCCCTGAGTCAGCCAAGGCCTCTGCTTCAAAACCGGCCGGTCCTGATCCAATCAGACAACATCACGGCAGTCGCCCATGTAAACCAACAGGGCGGCACAAGAAGCAGGATGGCGATGGCAGAAGCCACAAGGATTCTCCGATGGGCGGAAAATCATGTGTTAGCACTGTCAGCAGTGTGCATTCCCGGAGTGGACAACTGGGAAGCAGATCTTCTCAGCAGACACGACTTCCACCCGAGAGAGTGGGGACTTCATCCAGAAGTCTTCCAAAGGATTGTACACCATTGGGAAAGGCCACAGGTGGACATGAAGGCGTCCCGCCTCAACAAAAAGCTATAAAAGATATTGCGCCAGGTCAAGGGACCTTCAGGCGATAGCTGTGGACGCTCTGGTAACACCGTGGGTGTACCAGTCGGTTTATGTGTTCCCCCCTCTGCCTCTCACACCAAAGGTACTGAGAATAATAAGAAGGCGAGGAGTAAGAACGATACTCGTGGTTCCGGATTGGCCAAGAAGAGCCTGGTACCCAGAACTTCAAGAAATTATATCAGAGGACCCATGGCCTCTGCCGCTCAGACAGGACCTGCTGCAGCAGGGGCCCTGTCTGTTCCAAGACTTACCGCGGCTACGTTTTGATGGCATGGCGGTTGAACGCCGGATCCTAAAGGAAAAGGGCATTCCGGAGGAAGTCATTCCTACGCTGATTCAAGCCAGGAAAGATGTAACTGCAAAACATTATCACCGCATATGGCGGAAATATGTTGCTTGGTGTGAGGCCACAAAAGGCCCCAACAGAGGAATTTCAACTAGGTCGATTTCTGCATTTCCTACAAGCAGGAGTGTCTATGGGCCAAAAATTAGGCTCCGTTAAGATACAGATCTCGGCTCTGTCGATTTTCTTCCAGAAAGAATTAGCTTCAGTACCTGAAGTTCAGACATTGTAAAAGGAGTGCTGCATATTCAGCCCCCGGTTGTGCCTCCAGTGGCACCTTGGGATCTCAACGTGGTGTTGAGTTTCTTAAAATCACATTGTTTGAACCACTAAAAACCGTGGATCTAAAATATCTCACGCGGAAAGTGGTCATGTTATTGGCCTTGGTTTCGGCCAGGCGTGTATCAGAATTGGCGGCTTTGTCATATAAAAGTCCTTATCTGATTTTCCATATGGATAGGGCAGAATTGAGGATTCGTCCCCAGTTTCTCCCTAAGGTGGTGTCAGTTTTTCACTTGAACCAACCTATTGTGGTGCCTGCGGCTACTAGGGACTTGGAGATTTCCAAGTTACTGGACGTAGTCAGGGCCTTGAAAAATTATGTTTCCAGGACGGCTAGAGTCAAGAAAATTGACTCGCTATTTATCCTGTATGCACCCAACAGGCTGGGTGCTCCTGCTTCTAAGCAGACTATCGCTCGCTGGATCTGTGACACGATTCAGCTTGCGCATTCTGCGGCTGGACTGCCGCATCCTAAATCAGTGAAAGCCCATTCCACAGGGAAGGTGGGCTCATCTTGGGCGGCTGCCCGAGGGGTCTCGGCTTTACAACTTTGCCGAGCTGTTACTTGGTCAGGGGCAAACACGTTTGCAAAATTCTACAAATTTGATACCCTGGCTGAGGAGGACCTTGAGTTCTCTCATTCGGTGCTGCAGAGTCATCCGCACTCTCCCGCCCGTTTGGGAGCTTTGGTATAATCCCCATGGTCCTTTCGGAGTTCTCAGCTTCCACTAGGACGTCAGAGAAAATAAGATTTTACTCACCGGTAAATCTATTTCTCGTAGTCCGTAGTGGATGCTGGGCGCCCATCCCAAGTGCGGATTGTCTGCAATACTTGTAAATAGTTATTGCTAACTAAAGGGTTATTGTTGAGCCATCTGTTGAGAGGCTCAGTTGTTTTCATACTGTCAAACTGGATATAGTATCACGAGTTGTACGGTGTGATTGGTGTGGCTGGTATGAGTCTTACCCGGGATTCAAAATCCTTCCTTATTATGTCAGCTCGTCCGGGCGCAGTGTCCTAACTGAGGCTTGGAGGAGGGTCATAGTGGGAGGAGCCAGTGCACACCAGGTAGTCATAAATCTTTCTAGAGTGCCCAGCCTCCTTCGGAGCCCGCTATTCCCCATGGTCCTTTCGGAGTTCCCAGCATCCACTACGGACTACGAGAAATAGATTTACCGGTGAGTAAAATCTTATTTTCTAGTTCCTTCAATTCTTCATTTTCCACAGTATGCAACAGCATTGTACAAACTTTCACTTTAAGGACCCCATTTAACAACGATTCTTATTACCAGCGGCATATTTGGAGTATTGCGGTGATACCAACGAATATGCCATAGGTATTTATCATTACTTATCTCTCCAGAGAAGTCACCCTCTGCGGCAGCTTCCTTTATGCTGTTGCTGGGAGCCTAACCTGCCAGCGACAGGCTGTTGCGTCATGTACATGTCACTTTCAAGAGTGTAAAGTGATGATGCATGGGGTGGGGTGCTAGCGATAAGAACATAAATTATTCAGTTAGATCTCAGAAAAATATTCTACATGTTAACAACAAAACATTGCTGACAATTGGGGTATAAACTATTTAACACAGATGTAGACTACAATCAGAAATGTTCTGCGCAAGTCTATTAAAGGAACCAATCGACGTGTAGTAGTTGTTTATTTTCCCACGTGTACAAAGTTACCATTTCGCTCAAGGAGGACTGCAGCGTCCCGCCCTGCTATGTGTCCCGGGGCCGGGCTCTGCTGCAGTAGAAGCCTGTGAGATGGGGTAACGCGCACACCAGGAACACTGACTGCTTCGCTCCTCCCCTCAGCCCGTCATCCTCCTCCGACCTACAGTGTATTGTAATCATCCGCTCTGTGTGTGACTGTGCTGTGGGCTGCTGCTGGCAACGTGCTGCCTGTGTGTGGGTGACATGGGGGATAACACAGAGGTACAGTAACACATGCGTGTCCCATGGCTGCTGAAGCCGTGCTGTAATCCCGACCTCTAGCAGACCAACAGCACCTTATACTGTATATAGGATGGGACAGGACGCGGGGCAATATAATGGGTTCTTCGTTCTTTCACGTTGTCATCTGCACACGCCATTGTCTGAGAACATGACATTAGAAGCCTACCATCTCAATATTCGGTGCAAATTCAGAGCTGGCCCTAGGCATAGGCAGACTAGGCAAATGCCTAGGACTTTTGGAATGCCAAGGGGCACAAGCAGTTTATGCTGAGTAGAATGTTATGCGGCATGCCTATATTCTGTATGTGACTGGCTGTATCTGCATATAAAATGCTACGTTAGTGTATTCCTGGATATCACTGTAACGTAGCTTTTCGTATGCAGCCACAGTCACAGACAGAATATAGGCATGCTGCATATCATTTTAATCAGCACAACATGCTTGTGTATACTAATCACATAGCAATGCAAATAACACGAACTTAAAGCAAAAAAAGGCACCCAACATTAGCAGAGCTGGCCTGGAGATGCCAACTGACTCATGCCAGGCATCTCCTGCTGCATGGCATATTGAGGCAAGATGTATGAGGACACATGCAACCAAGCAGAGGCAGAGGTCACAGTGCACAGTGTTAGCAGCCATGTGAGTGCTGTGTGCGGGTGGGTTAATTGTGCAATAGTGTTCGGCATATGAGTAAGGGGCATTATGTGTGTCATGTGTATAAGGGCATTAATAATGTGCAGCGTGTGTGTAAGGGACATGTGTATAAGAGCATTAATAAAGGTTGGCAAATGTGTAAGGCGCATTATGTTTATAAGGACATTAATAATGTGTGGCATATGTGTAAGGGGCATTACTGTGTGGTATTGGGTGTATAAAGGCATTTTTCTCACGTCCTAGAGGATGGTGGGGTCCACATTAGTACCATGGGGGTATAGACGGGTCCACTAGGAGCCACTGGCACTTTAAGAGTTTGAGAGTGTGGGCTGGCTCCTCCCTCTATGCCCCTCCTACCAAACTCAGTTTAGAAAATGTGCCCGGAGGAGCCGGTCACAGCTAGGGGAGCTCCATAGGAGTTCTTTTAGTTTTATTATTTTGAATAGAGTTTAGGCACAGGGAGGCTGCTGGCAACAGCCTCCCTGCTTCGAGGGACTAAGGAGGGGGGAGTAGTGTCCGTCCTGCGGGGTCTGAGCCACTATCTCCGCCGACAGGACACTGAGCTCCTGAGGGGATCGAACGTTCGCCGCCACAGGGGATCGCTCACCCCAGCAGCATGCCGCCACCCCCTTACAGAGCCAGAAGATCAGTAGCGAGTTAGTCACCGGCCCCCCTGGCAAGCGGGGAGCCGGTGTGAAGATGGCGGCAACATGGTATGGAGCGCAGTATTGGCTGCACTCCGGGGCTCAGCGGTACATAGTGCGGTGCTGTGAGGGGTGCCCTGAGCCAGCGCCTACACCCCACACTGGCCAACAAGCCTGTCAGGGTCCCAGGATCACTGCCAGCACTTTTCCTCAGGCCAGTATAATCTTCAGAAGAGCGGGAAGCAGCGCCATGAAATGGGGCGGAGCTTCTCAGAGCGGTCCCAGCAGCGTTCAGTGCCATTTTCCTGCCTGCAGAAGCGCTATCAGTGATAGCAGTCCCTCCATATCAACTCCAGCTATCTTATACGGTACCAGGGTGTTGTAGAAGGGGGCGGAGGCTGTATATCTGTACTGTGCAACCTATTAAGGTACACAGTGAGCGCTGGGTAGGGATCTCCCTATCTTGAAGCGCTGTGTGTGGGTTGGTTCCAATCTCTGTCTCTCTCTTGGCATTTTTAGGGGGGAAGCTTTGTCTGCCCTTCTCTGTGTGTGTGTGTGTGTGTGTGTGTGTGTGTGTGGAGTCTTTCTGGTCTCCATTAAGCTATGTCCAGGGACTCTGTGTCATATGCTGCAGAGGATAATTCCTCTCCGTATGATCCCATTCCATGTAATCAGGATTGCACTGTGTTAGCGCAGGTCCCAGCAAAGGAGTCTGAGTGGTTAGCCTCTCTTAAAAGTATGATTTCTCAGATTTCTACTAGGGTTGCACAAAATGAGTCTGCAACTCAGGTTTTACAGAACTCTATGGCAGTTTGGTCCGGTTCTGTTACCTCAGGGCCCCCTAACGTACGCTCCCTAAAACGTGCTCTTGCCCAGATTATGCAAGATGATACGGACACCGATTCTGACACGGCAGACGGTGATGGGGATGTGCTGCGGGGGGCGGCATCTCTTGCAAAAGGGGTGCAGTTGATGATAGAGGCCATTAGATATGTGTTGAATATTGCTGATACAATACCTGAGCAGGTTGAGGAGGCTTACTTCACTGACAATAAGAAAGCCTCGCTAACCTTCCCTGCGTCTTAGGAATTAAATGCTATTTTTGAGAGAGCCTGGGAAAACCCGGAGAAAAAAATTTCAGATCCCTAGAAAGGTTCTGTTCTGGTTGCTTTCCCTTTCCCTGAGGAGGATAGGAAAAAATGGGAAAACCCACCCATAGTTGATGCGTCTGTATCCAGACTCTCAAAAAAGGTGGTTTCTCTTACGTCCTAGAGGATGCTGGGGACTCCGTAAGGACCATGGGGATAGACTGGCTCCGCAGGAGACATGGGCACTAAAAAAGAACTTTAGGTATGGGTGTGCACTGGCTCCTCCCTCTATGTCCCTCATCCAGACCTGTTTGATACTGTGCCCAGAGGAGATTGGGTGCATTACAGGGAGCTCTCCTGAGTTTCCTGAAAAGAAAGTAATTTTGTTAGGTTTTTTTTTTTTTTCAGGAAGCCTGCTGGCAAGAGACTCCCTGCATCGAGGGACTGAGGAGAGAGAAACAGACCTGCTTTAATGTTAGGCTCTGTTTCTTAAGCTACTGGACACCATTAGCTCCAGAGGGAACGGAACGCAGGTCTCACCCTCGCCGTTCGTCCCGGAGCCGCGCCGCCGTCCTCCTCGCAGAGCCGGAAGATAGAAGCCGGGTGAGTATGTGAAGAAAGAAGACTTCAGAGGCGGCAGAAGACTTCAGATCTTCATTGAGGTAACGCGCAGCAGTAACGCTGCGCGCCATTGCTCCCACACAACACACACACGGCAGGCACTGTAAGGGTGCAGAGCGCGGGGGGGGGGCGCCCTGGGCAGCAATAGGAACCCCCAATCTGGCTAAAAAACGATATATACAGGCTGGGCACTGTATATAAGAGATCCCCGCCAGGTTTTTGAATATTTTCAGCGGGATCGAAGCCCGCTGCTGAGGGGGCGGAGCTTGTTCCTCAGCACTCACAGGCGCCAATTTTTCTCCACAGCACACCGCTGAGAGGAAGCTCCCCGGACTCTCCCCTGCTTACCACGGTGAAAGAGGGTTTTAAAGAAGGGGGGGGGGGGGGGGCACATAATTTGGCGCAGATAGATGATAACAGTGCTATCTGGGTCAATATATTGTGTTTTTTCCTGGGTCATTGGCGCTGGGTGTGTGCTAGCATACTCTCTCTCTGTCTCTCCAAAGGGGCCTTGTGGGAGAACTGTCTTCAGATAAGAGGATTCCCTGAGTGTGTGGTGTGTCGGTACGCGTGCGTGCATGTCTGAGGTAGAAGGCTCTCCTAGGGAGGAGGTGGAGCAAATGAGTGTGGTGTCTCCGTCGGCAACCCCGACACCGGACTGGTTGGATATGTGAAATGTTTTAAGTGCTAATGTGAACTTATTGCACAAAAGGTTGGACAAAGCTGAGTCCAGGGAATGTACAGGGAGTTAAGCCCTGCCTGCCCCTATGTCGCAGGGACCTTCGGGGTCTCAAAAGCGCCCACTATCCCATATAGAAGACACTAATACCGACACGGATTCTGACTCCAGTGTCGACTACGATGATGCTAAATTACAGCCAAAATTGGCTAAAAGTATTCAATATATGATTATTGCAATAAAAGAGGTACTGCATATCACAGAGGACCCCCCTGTCCCTGACACGAGGGTGCACATGTATAAGGAAAAGAAACCTGAGGTAACTTTTCCCCCATCTCATGAGCTGAACGATTTGTTTGAAAAGGCTTGGGACTCTCCAGATAAGAAACTGCAGATTCCCAAAAGGATTCTTATGGCGCATCCTTTCCCGACTAAGGACAGGATACGGTGGGAATCTTCCCCAAGGGTGGACAAAGCGTTGACACGCTTATCCAAAAAGGTAGCGCTGCCATCCTAAGATACGGCTACCCTCAGAGATCCTGCTGATCGCAAGCAGGAGGCTACCTTGAAGTCCATTTACACACATTCTGGTACCTTACTCAGACCGGCGATAGCGTCGGCTTGGGTTTGTAGCGCTGTAGCAGCATGGACAGATACCTTATCGGCGGATATTGATACCCTGGATAAGGACACCATTTTATTGACCTTAGGTCATATTAAAGATGCTGTCTTATATATGAGAGATGCTCAAAGAGATACTGGGTTCTAGAGTCAACGCTATGGCGATTTCTGCTAGACGAGTCCTATGGACCCGACAATGGACAGGTGATGCCGACTCAAAGAGGCATATGGAGGTTTTACCTTACAAGGGTGAGGAATTGTTTGGGGAAGGTCTCTCGGACCTGGTTTCCACAGCTACGGCAGGTAAATCAATTTTTTTGTCTTATATTTCCTCACAGCCTAAGAAAACGCCATCTTATCAGATGCAGTCCTTTCAGTCACATAGAAACAAGAGAGTACAAGGATCGTCCTTTCTTGCCAGAGGTAAGGGCAGAGGGAAGAAGCTACCAACCACAGCTAGTTCCCAGGAGCAGAAGTCCTCCCCGGCCTCTACAAAATCCACCGCATGACGCTGGGGCACGTCTTCGACTTTTCAGCCACATCTGGGTTCACTCACAGGTGGATCCCTGGGCAATAGAAATTGTTTCCCAGGGTTACAAGCTGGAATTCGAAGAGGTGCCTCCTCGCCGGTTTTTCAAATCTGCCCTACCAGCTTCTCCCCCAGAAAGGGAGAGAGTTTTAAACGCAATTCACAAACTGTGTCTTCAACAGGTGATGGTCAAAGTTCCCCTGCTTCAACAAGGGAGGGGGTATTACTCAACCCTGTTTGTAGTCCCGAAACCGGACGGTTCGGTCAGACCCATTTTAAATTTAAAGTCCTTGAACCTATACTTGAAAAGGTTCAAGTCCAAGATGGAATCGCTCAGAGCAGTCATCGCCAGCCTAGAAGGGGGGGGCTTTTATGGTATCCCTGGACATAAAGGATGCATACCTTCATGTTCCCATATATCCACCTCATCAGGCATACCTGAGATTTGCGGTACAGGATTGTCATTACCAATTTCAGACGCTGCCGTTTGGGCTTTCCACGGCCCCGAGGTTTTTCACCAAGGTGATGGCGGAAATGATGGTGCTCCTGCGCAAGCAGGGTGTCACAATTATCCCGTACTTGGACGATCTCCTAATAAAAGCGAGATCATGAGAGCAGTTGTTAAACAGCGTGTCACTTTCACTGAAGGTGTTACAGCAACATGGCTGGATTCTCAATATCCCGAAGTCACAGTTGGTCCCTACGACTCGTTTGACCTTCTTAGGCATGATTCTGGATACGGACCAGAAAAGGGTTTATCTTCCGATAGAAAAGGCCCAGGAACTCATGACTCTAGTCAGGGACCTATTGAAGCCAAAACAGGTGTCAGTGCATCACTGCACTTGAGTCCTGGGAAAAATGGTGGCGTCTTACGAGGCCATTACATTCGGCAGGTTCCATGCGAGGACTTTCCAATGGGACTTACTGGACAAGTGGTCCGGGTCACATCTACAGATTCATCGGATGATCACCCTGTCCCCCAGGGCCAGGGTATCCTGTGGTGGCTGCAGAGTGCTCACCTTCTAGAGGGTCGCAGGTTCGGCATTCAGGACTGGATTCTGGTAACCACGGACGCGAGCCTCCGAGGTTGGGGAGCAGTCACGCAGGGAAGAACCTTCCAAGGTCTTTGGTCAAGCCAGGAGACTTGTCTTCACATCAACGTCCTGGAGCTGAGGGCCATATACAACGCCCTTCGTCATGCGGAGACTTTGCTTCGCGACCTACCGGTTCTCATTCAATCAGACAATATCACCGCAGTGGCTCATGTAAACCGCCAAGGCGGCACAAGGAGCAGAGTGGCAATGGCAGAAGCCACCAGGATTCTTCGCTGGGCGGAAAATCATGTAAGCGCACTGACAGCAGTGTTCATTCTGGGAGTGGACAACTGGGAAGCAGACTTCCTCAGCAGAAACGTCTACATCCAGGAGAGTGGGGACTTCATCAGGAAGTCTTCACGCAGATTGCAAGTCTGTGGGGACTGCCTCAGATAGACATGATGGCGTCCCGCCTCAACAAGAAATTGCGGAGGTATTGCGCCAGGTCACGAGACCCTCAGGCGGTGGCTGTGGACTCCCTGGTGACACCGAGGGTGTTCCAGTCGGTCTATGTGTTTCCTCCTCTTCCTCTCATCCCCAAGGTGTTGAGAATAATAAGAAGAGGAGGAGTGCAGACAATTCTCATTGTTCCAGATTGGCCGCGAAGGGTCTGGTATCCGGATCTACAGGAAATGCTCACAGAAGATCCGTGGCCTCTTCCTCTAAGAAAGCACCTGTTATAACAGGGACCCTGTCTGTCCCAAGACTTACCGCGGCTGCGTTTGACGGCATGGCGGCTGAACGCCGGATCCTAGCAGAAAAGGGCATTCCGGATGAGGTCATTCCTACTCTGATAAAGGCTAGGAAGGATGTGACAGCTAAACATTATCACCGTATATGGCGGAAGTATGTTTTTTGGTGTGAGGCCAGGAATGCTCCTACGGAAGAATTCCATCTGGGCCGTTTCCTTCACTTCCTGCAAACTGGAGTGAATTTGGGCCTAAAATTAGGCTCCATTAAGGTTCAGATTTCGGCCCTATCCATTTTCTTTCAGAAGGAATTAGCTTCTCTCCCCGAAGTACAGACTTTTGTGAAGGGAGTGCTGCATATTCAGCCTCCTTTTTTACCTCCGGTGGCGCCTTGGGACCTTAATGTGGTGTTGAGTTTCCTTAAGTCGCGCTGGTTTGAACCACTTAAAACGGTGGAGTTAAAATTTCTCACTTGGAAAGTGGTCATGTTGTTAGCCTTGGCTTCGGCTAGGCGAGTGTCGGAGTTGGCTGCTTTGTCTCATAAAAGCCCCTATCTGGTTTTCCATGTGGATAGAGCGGAATTGCGGACCCGTCCTCAATTCTTGCCTAAGGTGGTTTCATCGTTTCATATGAACCAACCTATTGTGGTGCCTGTGGCTACGCGAGACTTGGAGGATTCCGAGTCCCTTGATGTGGTCAGGGCTTTGAAAATTTACGTGGCCAGAACGGCTCGGGTCAGAAAAACAGAAGCTCTGTTTGTCCTGTATGCAGCCAACAAGGTTGGCGCTCCTGCTTCGAAGCAGACTATTGCTCGCTGGATCTGTAACAAGATTCAGCAGGCTCATTCTACGGCTGGATTGCCGTTACCAAAATCGGTAAAGGCCCATTCCACTAGGAAGGTGGGCTCTTCTTTGGCGGCTGTCCGAGGGGTCTCGGCATTACAATTGTGCCGAGCTGCTACTTGGTCAGGTTCAAACACCTTTGCGAAGTTCTACAAGTTTGATACCCTGGCTGAGGAGGACCTCCTGTTTGTTCAGTTGGTGCTACAAAGTTATCCGCACTCTCCCGCCCGTTTGGGAGCATTGGTATAATCCCCATGGTCCTTACGGAGTCCCCAGCATCCTCTAGGACGTAAGAGAAAATAAGATTTTAAACCTACCGGTAAATCTTTTTCTCCTAGTCCGTAGAGGATGCTGGGCGCCCGTCCCAGTGCGGACTACATCTGCAAGACTTGTATATAGTTTTTGCTTACATAAGGGTTATGTTGCAGTTTTGATCAGTCTCGGACTGATGATGTGTTGTTTCATACTGTTAACTGGTTCGTATATCCCAAGTTATACGGTGTGGATGGTGTGGGCTGGTATGAATCTTGCCCTTAGATTAACAAAAATCCTTTCCTCGTACTGTCCGTCTCCTCTGGGCACAGTTTCTCTAACTGTACCAGTTCCATCCCATTTGCAAAACAAGGGTTACTATTCAAATCTTTTCGTGGTACGGTTCGGTCAGGCCAATTTTGAACTTAAAATCGCTAAACCCCTTTCTGAGGGAGTTCAAGTTCAAACTGGTGTCCCTGAGGGCGGTGATATCAGGTCTGGAGGAGGGGGATTTCCTGGTATCCCTGGATATCAAGGATGCGTACCTCAACATTCCGATTTGGCCGCCGCATCAGGCTTTTCTCCGATTCACACTGTTAGACAGTCATTTTCAGTTCCAGGACCTGCCATTTCGCCTCTCCACAGCACTGAGGGTGTTCACCAAGGTTATGGCGGAGATGGTGGTTCTCCGCAGACAGGGGGTGAACATAATTCCATATCTGGACGATCTGCTGATAAAGGCATCGTCCAAGGAGAAGCTGTTACAGTCCATTGTTCTCACGACCCATCTACTCAGGGAACACGATTTTATCCTGAATCTTCCAAAGTCACATTTGGAGCCGACCAGGAGGTTGTCCTTTCTGGGAATGATCCTCGACACGGAAGTGCAGAGGATGTTTCTTCCGGAGGAGAAAGCATTGGTGATACAAACAATGGTGCGGGATGTCCTGAAGCCAGCCCGGGTATCGGTTCATCAGTGCATTCGCCTTCTGGGGAAGATGGTGGGCTCTTACGAGGCTCTGCAGTACAGGAGGTTTCATGCTCGGCCCTTCCAACTAGATCTCCTGGACAAGTGGTCGGGATCTCATCTACACATGCACCAGAGAATACGTCTGTCACCAAAGGCCAGGATTTCACTCCTCTGGTGGCTACAATTGCCTCACCTTCTGAAGGGCCGCAGGTTCGGGATTCAGGACTGTATCCTTCTAACCACTTATGCAAGTCTCCGGGGCTGGGGTGCAGTCACTCAGGGGGAGACCTTCCAAGGAAAGTGCTCAAGTCTGGAAGCCGGCCTACCAATAAACATTCTGGAACTAAGAGCCATCTACAACGGTCTTCTCCAAGCGGCCTATCTTCTGCGAGATCGGGCCATTCAAGTGCAGTCGGACAATGTAACAACAGTAGCTTACATAGACCGACAGGGCGGAACGAAGAGCAGAGCTGCAATGTCAGAGGTAACAAGAATCATCCTCTGGGCAGAAAAACACGAGTTGGCGTTGTCAGCTATCTTTATTCCGGGACTAGACAACTGGGAAGCGGACTTCCTCAGCAGACACGATCTCCATCCAGGGGAGTGGGGACTCCATCCGGAGGTGTTCACGGAGGTATTAGACCTTTGGGGAGTACCTCAAATAGATATGATGTCCTCTCGTCTCAAAAAGAAACTTCGGTATTGTCCAGGTCAAGGGACCCGCAAGCCGTGGCGGTGGATGCCCAAGTGACTCCGTGGGTGTTCCAGTCGGTGTACGTGTTTCCTCCACTTCCACACATTCCAAGAGTTGTAAAGCTCATAAGGAGAACAAGGGTTCAAGTGATCCTCATTGCTCCGGACTGGCCAAGAAGGGCTTGGTATGCAGATCTTCTGGATCTACTGCTAGAAGAGCCGAGGCCTCTTCCCTTCGTGAGGACCTGCTGCAACAGGGGCCGTTCGCTTATCAAGACTTACCGCGGCTACGTTTTATGGCATGGAGGTTGAACACCAGATATTAGCTTGGAAGGGCATTTCGAACAAGGTTATTCCTACCCTGATAAAGGCTAGGAAAGGAGTAACGTCTAAGCATTACCATTGTATTTGGAAAAAATATGTATCTTGGTGTGAGTCCAAGAAGTTTCCTACGGTGGAGTTTCAACTGGGCCGTTTTCTCCTCTTCCTGCAAGCAGGTGTGGATATGGGCCTGAGGTTGGGACCCGTTAAGGTCCAGATTTCAGCCCTATCCGTTTGCTTCCAGAAACAGTTGGCTTCCCTCCCTGAGGTTCAGACTTTTCTGAAAGGGGTTCTGCACATCCAGCCTCCCTTTGTGCCACCTACGGCGCCCTGGGATCTTAACGTGGTGTTACAGTTCCTCTAATCGGATTGGTTCAAACCTCCTAATGGAGGTTGAGGTCAAATTTCTCACGTGGAAGGCTGTCACTTTGTTGGCCTTAGCTTCTGCTAGACGTGTGTCGGAGCTGGGGCTTTGTCTTGTAAGAGCCCCTACTTGATCATCCATGAAGATAGAGCTGAGCTCCGGACACGTCAGCAGTTCTTTCCGAAGGTTTTGTCCGCATTTCATATCAACCAAAACCTTTTGTGGTGCCAGTTGCTACTGATTCCTCAATTTCATCAAAGTCCTTTGGATGTTGTAAGGGATCTGAAAATCTATGTGAAGAGGACTGCTCGTCACAGAAAATCGGCCTCTCTGTTTGTCCTCTATTATTCCAAGAAAATTGGGTGTCCTGCTTCTAAGCAGACAATCTCTCGCTGGATCAGGTTCACTATCCAGCATGCGTATTCTACGGCAGGATTGCCGTGTCCTATTTCTGTTAAGGCCCACTCTACCCATCAGTTTCCATAAACAACCCTATACTGGCTCAACTAGGACTCTAAACTTTAGCAAAAAAATTTTTGAAAAGATGAGGGTATTTTTCAGGGATATTGAATAGGAAGGTTTGTTTTTAGGAAAAAATACTACGGAGAAATGGGAGGTACTAAAATTCCGGCTAGCTAAAAATACACTCAAATTTATTCCTACAAGCAGCAAAAAAAGGAATAAAAATCATAAACCGATGTGGCTTAACAAAAAGATAAAGGAACTTATGGGCAAGAAAAGGCGAGCATTTAAAAAATACAAATCTGACGGGGAAGCAGAGTCATTTCAGCACTATAAGGAATGTAACAAAATTTGCAAAAAGGAAATAAGAGCGGCTAAAGTAGAAACTGAAAAACTAGTAGCAAAGGAAAGCAAAGCGAATCCCAAAAAATTATTTGAATACATTAATAGCAAGACATTAAAGAAGGAGAGTATAGGCCCTTTAAAATACAAGTTGGGAGTCTTAAGCAAAAATAATGACATAGCGGACACACTAAATGAGTGTTTTTTCAACAGTATTTACTAGAGAGGACCCAATACAGGGACTAACACATAATCTCAATAATGAGAATATCCCACTGATAGGTAAGCGAGGAAGTAGTCTGACCGATTAAAACATTTAAAGATTAATAAGTCACCAGGTCCCGATGGTATTCACCCAAGGGTTCTAATGGAGCTTCACTCTGAACTTGCAAAACCGCTATTTTTGATCTTTAAGGATTCAGTAATATCAGGTATGGTTCCCAAAGACTGGCGTATAGCGGAAGTAGTGCCTATATTCAAAAAGGGAAGTAAAGCTGAACCAGGTAATTATAGACCAGTTAGTCTTACATCTATAGTGGGGAAAGTATTGGAAGGTATTCTAAGAGATAGTATTCAGAAGTTCCTTGAAGTCAATAAGGTCATTAAAAGGAATCAACATGGGTTTATGAAGGACAGATCCTGTCAAACCAACTTACTTGGCTTTTATGAAACAGTAAGCGCAAACCTAGATCAGGGTAAAGAGGTTGATGTAATCTTTTTAGATTTTGCCAAAGCGTTCGACACTGTACCACACATGGGACTTATCTACAAGCTACAAGAATCAGGGCTAGGAAGCACAATATGCACTTGGGTCAAAAACTGGTTAGATAATAGGGAGCAGCGCGTTGTGGTTAATGGATCTTTTTCAACTTGGACTGAAGTGCTAAGTGGTGTGCCGCAAGGCTCAGTATTAGGACCGCTATTGTTCAATATTTTCATTAACGACCTAACAGAAGGTCTAGAGAGCATGGTGTCAATTTTTGCAGATGATACCAAGTTGTGTAAAGTTATAAATGCGGAGGGGGATGCTGAGTCGCTTCAGAATGACTTAGTTAAATTAGAAGCTTGGGCAGCGAAATGGAGAATGCGCTTCAATACAGACAAGTGTAAGGTAATGCACTGTGATAACAAGAACAAAAATAACACCTACCTACTAAATGGGGTAAAATTAGGGGATTCTGTACTGGAAAAGGACTTAGGTGTCCTCATAGATAGCAAACTAAGCAGTAGTACCCAAAGTAGGACTGCAGCAAAGAAGGCTAATAAGATATTAGCATGCATAAAACGGGGAATTGATGCTAGGGACGAGAGTATTATACTCCCGTTATATAAATCACTTGTGAGGCCACACCTTGATTACTGTGTACAATTCTGGGCACCTTACTACAAAAAGGATATCCTGGAGCTAGAAAAGGTTCAAAGGCGGGCGAACAAACTAATTAAGGGTATGGAGACGCTGGAATACGAGGAAAGGCTTGCAAGACTAGGCATGTTTACACTGGAAAAGAGGAGATTAAGAGGGGACATGATCAACATTACAAATATATAAGGGGACAATATACAGATCTTGCGCAGGACCTGTTTTTGGTTAGATCAACACAGAGAACTCGTGGACACTCGCTCAGGTTAGAGGAGAGGAGATCCTGCACAATACGGCGTAAAGGCTTTTTTTACGGTAAGGACAATACGAGTTTGGAATTCCCTGCCTGAGGGAGTTGTAATGGCTGACTCAGTCAACACCTTTAAGAATGGGTTAGATAAATTCCTAATGGATAAGGATATCCAGGGTTACAGGGCATAGTCACGCACTATGGTTATAAAAAAGAGGGGATAATCGGAACGGCAGTCAGCAACTTCAGTCAAAATTTTATACAAAATAATCGTGCATAGGAGAACACAAATAGGTTGAACCCGATGGACAATTGTCTTTTTTCAACCTTAGATACTATGTTACTATGTTACTTGTAAGGTGGGTTCTTCCTGGGCGGCTGCCCGGGGTGTCTCGGCTTTACAGCTTTGCAGAGTGGCTACTTGGTTTGTGTCGAACACGTTTGCAAAGTTCTACAAGTTCAATACTTTGGCCGCTGAGGACCTGAAGTTTGGTCAATCAGTTCTGCAAGAGCCTCAGCGCTCTCCCTCCCGTTCTGGGAGCTTTGGTACATCCCCATGGTACTAATGTGTACCCCAGCATCCTCTAGGATGTAAGAGAAAATAGGATTTTAATTACCTACTTGTAAATCCTTTTCTCGTAATCCGTAGAGGATGCTCGGCGGTTGCCCAGTGCTTCGCTTTCCTGCAGTGGTTACTTAGTTCAGCACTGCTTAGTTCTTGGGTTAGTACTGTTTTGTTACTTGGTTAAGTAATATTGTTCAGCCGTTGCTGATGTTTCAAGCTTTACTGATAGGTAATTAAAATCCTATTTACTAATGCGTGGCATTATGTGTATAAGTGCTCTACTGTGTGGCGTAACGCATAGAAAGAGCACTATTGTGTGGTCTAATATGAACAAAGAGCAATATGGTGTGGTGTAATGCAAATAAGGTCAATTCAGTGTGATGTAATGTGAAAAGGGGCACTACTGTCAGGAGTAACGTACATAAGGTAAAGTGGTACTACCGTGTGCTGTAACATGAATAAGGGATGATATAATGTGAATAAAGTTGCATTACTGTGTGACATAATTTGAATTGGGAGTACTTTTGTGTGGCCATGCCCCTTCCCAGCAAGAATATGCCCCTTTTGTGTGCACTGTTCCTATTTAAAATACAGGAGTAAGAGCACCAAAATGAGAACTGCTATGGGTGAGGAGTAATGGTGCTGGGTCAGAGGTGGAAATAGCAGCGGTGCTAGGGGGCACCAGCCAAAATCTTGCCTAGGGTATCATATTGGTTAGGGCCGGCTCTGGGTGAAATGGTAACTATCGCATCAAAAGTATTACAGGTACACCACCGATTTTCCGGCATCCTCGGTTCCAGTGCCGTGCCGGATTATCGATTTTGCCGGATTAACGGTGGAAACTAATTTTGCACCTTCAGAACATTTCTAAAGTAATAAATAGTAAAAATATATGCTACAGTATAATATTAATTAATGAATAAACACAGTAGTGTATGCAAAACTGTTTATAAGCAAAACAGGTATTAGGCTCAGGCTGTGTGTTCCGCCCATGTGCGGTACATGCTGTGACCTTGGACGCCATAACAGCCCCACTGATGCTTGCTGTGTCACCTGCAGTGTCCGTGGAAGCTGTACCCACTGACACTTGCGCGTATTGCGTGTTACGCCCATGCGCAGAAAATGTTCCGGATTAAAGGATGTCCCTAACCCCGACAAATCAAAATTGTCCGGATTAAAAGAGGTTCCGGATCATCGGTTGCCGGAAAATCGGTGGTGTACCTGTAGTTGGAAAAAGCATTATACAGGTTGAGTATCCCATATCCAAATATTCCGAAATAAGGAATATTCCGAAATACAGACTTTTTTGAGTGAGAGTGAGATAGTGAAACCTTTGTTTCTCTGACGTCCTAGTGGATGCTGGGAACTCCGTAAGGACCATGGGGAATAGCGGATCCGCAGGAGACTGGGCACAAAAAGAAAGCTTTAGGACTACCTGGTGTGCACTGGCTCCTCCTCCTATGACCCTCCTCCAAGCCTCAGTTAGATTTTTGTGCCCGACCGAGCAGGGTGCAATCTAGGGGGCTCTCCTGAGCTTCTTAGATAAAAGTTAGTTTTAGGTTTTTTATTTTCAGTGAGACCTGCTGGCAACAGGCTCACTGCATCGAGGGACTAAGGGGAGAAGAAGCGAACCTGCCTGCTTGCAGCCAGCTTGGGCTTCTTAGGCTACTGGACACCATTAGCTCCAGAGGGATCGAACACAGGCCCAGCCTCGGAGTCCGGTCCCAGAGCCGCGCCGCCGGCCCCCTTACAGAGCCAGAAGCAAGAAGAGGTCCGGAAAATCGGCGGCAGAAGACATCAGTCTTTATCAAGGTAGCGCACAGCACTGCAGCTGTGCGCCATTGCTCCTCATGCACACCTCACACTGCGGTCACTGATGGGTGCAGGGCGCTGGGGGGGGGGCGCCCTGAGCAGCAATATTAACACCTTGGCTGGCAAAAATATATCACATATAACCCCCAGGGCTATATGGATGTACATTAACCCCTGCCAGAATCCATAAAAATGCGGGAGAAAAGTCAGCGAAAAAGGGGCGGAGCTATCTCCTTCAGCACACTGGCGCCATTTTTCCCTCACAGCTCCGTTGGAGGGAAGCTCCCTGGCTCTCCCCTGCAGTTAATACACTACAGAAAGGGTTAAAAAGAGAGGGGGGGGGGCACAATTTAGGCGCAGTATACATATATATATGCAGCTATAAGGGAAAACACTTTTTATAGGTGCTATCCCTGTGATATATAGCGCCCTGGTGTGTGCTGGCATACTCTCCCTCTGTCTCCCCAAAGGGCTTTGTGGGGTCCTGTCCTCTATCAGAGCATTCCCTGTGTGTGTGCGGTGTGTCGGTACGGCTGTGTCGACAGGTATGTGGAGGATAATGAGGTGGAGGCGGAGCGAATGCCTGTAAATATATTGTCACCCCCTGCGGGGTCGACACTGGTGTGGTTGAACTTATGGAAGGATTACGTGAAAGTGTCAACTCCTTACATAAAAGGTCGACGACACAGAACAGCCGGCTACTCAGCTTGTGCCTGTTCCAGCGTCTCAAATGTGATGGGGGGCTCTAAAATCGCCCGCTACCTCAGATAACAGACACAGATGTCGACACGGATACTGACTCCAATGTCGACGTCAATGAGACTGGTGTACCCTCCAAATAGGTCCACCCGTTACAGGATTGAGGCAATGAAAAATGTATTACACATTTATGATTATACCCCAGGTACCACATAAAAGGGTATTGTGTTTGGTGAGAGAAAACTATTAGTAGTTTCTCTAACGTCCTAAGTGGATGCTGGGGACTCCGTTAGGACCATGGGGAATAGCGGCTCCGCAGGAGACTGGGCACATCTAAAGAAAGCTTTAGGACTATCTGGTGTGCACTGGCTCCTCCCCCTATGACCCTCCTCCAAGCCTCAGTTAGATCTTTGTGCCCGAACGAGAAAGGTGCACACTAGGGGCTCTCCTGAGCTTCTTAGTGAAAGTTTTAGTTTAGGTTTTTTATTTTCAGTGAGACCTGCTGGCAACAGGCTCACTGCATCGAGGGACTAAGGGGAGAAGAAGCGAACTCACCTGCGTGCAGAGTGGATTGGGCTTCTTAGGCTACTGGACGTTAGCTCCAGAGGGACGATCACAGGCCCAGCCATGAATGGGTCCCAGAGCCGCGCCGCCGGCCCCCTTACAGAGCCAGAAGACAGAAGAGGTCCGGAAAATCGGCGGCAGAAGACATCCTGTCTTCACCAAGGTAGCGCACAGCACTGCAGCTGTGCGCCATTGCTCCTCAGCACACTTCACACTTCGGTCACTGAGGGTGCAGGGCGCTAGGGGGGGGGGCCCTGAGCAGCAATAAAAACACCTTGGCTGGCGAAAATACATCACATATAGCCCCCAGGGCTATATGGATGAATTTTAACCCCTGCCAGAATCCATAAAAAAGCAGGAGAAAAGTCCACGAAAAAGGGGCGGAGCCTATCTCCTCAGCACACTGGCGCCATTTTCCCTCACAGCTCCTTTGGAGGGAAGCTCCCCTGGCTCTCCCCTGCAGTCACTACACTACAGAAAGGGTTAAAAAAGAGAGGGGGGCACTAATTAGGCGCAGTATTAACAATACAGCAGCTATAAGGGGAAAAACACTTATATAAGGTTATCCCTGTATATATATATAGCGCTTCGGTGTGTGCTGGCAAACTCTCCCTCTGTCTCCCCAAAGGGCTAGTGGGGTCCTGTCCTCTATCAAAGCATTCCCTGTGTGTGTGCTGTATGTCGGTACGTTTGTGTCGACATGTATGAGGAGAAAAATGATGTGGAGACGGAGCAGATTGCCTGTAATAGTGATGTCACCCCCTAGGGGGTCGACACCTGAGTGGATGAACTGTTGGAAGGAATTACGTGACAGTGTCAGCTCTGTATAAAAGACAGTGGTTGACATGAGACAGCCGGCTACTCAGCTTGTGCCTGTCCAGACGTCTCATAGGCCGTCAGGGGCTCTAAAGCGCCCGTTACCTCAGATGGCAGATATAGACACCGACACGGATACTGACTCCAGTGTCGACGGTGAAGAGACAAATGTGACTTCCAGTAGGGCCACTCGTTACATGATTGAGGCAATGAAAAATGTTTTACACATTTCTGAAACACCCCCTAGGGTGGATAAAGCGCTCACACGCTTGTAAGGGCTCTACCCTCTCCTGAGATGGCCGCCCTTAAGGATCCTGCTGATAGAAAGCAGGAGGGTATCCTAAAATGTATTTACACACATACTGGTGTTATACTGCGACCAGCAATCGCCTCAGCCTGGATGTGCAGTGCTGGGTTGGCGTGGTCGGATTCCCTGACTGAAAATATTGATACCCTTGATAGGGACAGTATATTTTTGCCTATAGAGCATTTAAAAGATGCATTTCTATATATGCGTGATGCACAGCGGAATATTTGCCGACTGGCATCAAGTCTAAGTGCGTTGTCCATTTCTACCAGTAGAGGGTTATGGACACGTCAGTGGTCAGGTGATGCGTATTCCAAACGGCATTTGGAAGTATTGCCTTAATAAGGGGAGGAGTTATTTGGGGTCGGTCTTTCAGACCTGGTGGCCACGGCAACAGCTGGGAAATCCACGTTTGTACCCCAGGTCGCCTCTCAACATGAGAAGACGCCGTATTATCAGGCGCTGTCTTTTCGTGGACAAGCGGGCAAAATGTTCCTCATTTCTGCCCCGTGACAGAGGGAGAGGAAAAAGGCTGCAGAAATCAGCCAGTTCCCAGGAACAGAAACCCTCTCCCGCCTCTGCCAAGCCCTCAGTATGACGCTGGGGCTTTACAAGCAGAATCAGGCACGGTGGGTGGCCCGTCTCAATGAATTTCAGCGCGCAGTGGGCTCACTCGCAAGTAGACCCCTGGATCCTTCAGGTGATATCTCAGGGGTACAAATTAGAATTCGAGACGTCTCCCCCTCGCCGTTTTTCTTAAAGTCGGCTTTACCGATGTCTCCTTCTGACAGGGAGACAGTTTTGGAAGCCATTCACAAGCTGTATTCCCAGCAGGTGATAATCAAGGTACCCCTCCTGCAACAGGGAACGGGGTATTATTCCACACTGTTGTGGTACCGAAGCCGGACGGCTCGGTGAGACCGATTCTAAATCTAAAATCTTTGAACACTTACATACAGAGGTTCAAATTCAAGATTGAGTCACTCAGAGCAGTGATTGCGAACCTGGAAGAAGGGGACTACATGATGTCTCGGGACATCAAGGATGCTTACCTTCATGTCAAAATTTACCCTTCTCACCAAGGGTACCTCAGGTTTATGGTACAGAACTGTCACTATCAGTTCAGACGCTGCCGTATGGATGGTCCACGGCACCCCGGGTCTTTACCAAGGTAATGGCCGAAATGATGATATTCCTTCGAAGGAAGGGAATTTTAGTTATCCCTTACTTGGACGATTCCCTGATAAGGGTAAGATCCAGGGAACAGTTGGAGGTCGGTGTAGCACTATCTCAGGTAGTGTTGCGGCAGCACGATTGGATTCTCAATATTCCAAAATCGCAGCTGGTTCCGACGACTTGTCTTCTGTTCCTAGGGATGATCCTGGACACAGTCCAGAAAAAGGTGTTTCTCCCGGAGGGGAAAGCCAGGGAGTTATCCGAGCTAGTCAGGAACCTCCTAAAACCGAGCCAAGTCTCAGTGCATCAATGCACAAGGGTTCTGGGTAAAATGGTGGCTTCCTACGAAGCAATCCCATTCGGCAGATTCCACGCAAGAACTTTCCAGTGGGACCTGCTGGACAAATGGTCCGGGTCGCATCTTCAGATGCATCAGCGGATAACCCTGTCACCAAGGACAAGGGTGTCCCTCCTGTGGTGGTTGCAGAGTGCTCATCTTCTAGAGGGCCGCAGATTCGGCATTCAGGACTGGGTCCTGGTGACCACGGATGCCAGCCTGCGAGGCTGGGGAGCAGTCACACAGGGAAGGAATATCCAGGGCTTATGGTCAAGCCTGGAGACATCACTTCACATAAATATCCTGAAGCTAAGGGCCATTTACAATGCTCTAAGCTTAGCAAGACCTCTGCTTCAAGGTCAGCCGGTGTTGATCCATTCGGACAACATCACGGCAGTCACCCACGTAAACAGACAGGGTGGCACAAGAAGCAGGAGGGCAATGGCAGAAGCTGCAAGGATTCTTCGCTGGGCGGAAAATCATGTGATAGCACTGTCAGCAGTATTCATTCCGGGAGTGGACAACTGGGAAGCAGACTTCCTCAGCACGACCTCCACCCGGGAGAGTGGGGACTTCACCCAGAAGTCTTCCACATGATTATAAACCGTTGGGAAAAACTCGACAGGTATTGCGCCAGGTCAAGGGACCCTCAGGCAATAGCTGTAGACGCTCTGGTAACACCATGGGTGTACCAGTCAGTGTATGTGTTCCCTCCTTTGCCTCTCATACCCAAGGTACTGAGATTGATAAGATGGAGAGGAGTAAGCACTATATTCGTGGCTCCGGATTGGCCAAGAAGGACTTGGTAACCGGAACTTCAAGAGATGCTCACGGAGGATCCGTGGCCTCTACCTCTAAGAAGGGACCTGCTCCAACAAGGACCCTGTCTGTTCCAAGACTTACCGCGGCTGCGTTTGACGGCATGGCGGTTGAACGCCGGATCCTGAAGGAAAAAAGGCATTCCGGATGAAGTCATCCCTATCCTGATCAAAGCCAGGAAGGATGTAACCGCAAAACATTATCACCGCATTTGGCGAAAATATGTTGCGTGGTGCGAGGCCAGTAAGGCCCGACGGAGGAAATTCAACTGGGTCGATTCCTACATTTCCTGCAAACAGGAGTGTCTATGGGCCTGAAATTGGGGTCCATTAAGGTTCAAATTTCGGCCCTGTCAATTTTCTTCCAAAAAGAACTAGCTTCAGTCCCTGAAGTTCAGACGTTTGTAAAAGGGGTACTGCATATACAGCCTCCTTTTGTGCCTCCAGTGGCACTTTGGGATATCAATGTAGTTTTTTGGGTTCCAAAAGTCACATTGGTTTGAACCACTTAAATCTGTGGAGTTAAAATATCTCACATGGAAAGTGG
>NC_086445.1:373878679-373908679 GCF_028390025.1 Pseudophryne corroboree | reverse complement strand
GACACTTCTTTGGCTTTTGAGGAAACTTGGAATGGAATCTCCGGACCAAGGCAGGAGCATGGACATCCGAAGCATTGGTCCATGAACGTTCCTCAGGACCATAACCCTTCCAGTCAATAAGATATTGTAGTTGACCGTAACGGTGACGTGAGTCCAGGATCTTGGCCACTTCATACTCAACGCCTCGTTGAGTTTGGACTTTCGGAGTTGGAGGAAGTGAGGAATGAAACCGATTCAAGATCAGCGGTTTCAACAGGGAAACATGGAATGTCCTGGGTATTTTTAAGAAGGGAGGCAACTGGAGTCTGTAAGCAACAGGATTGATGACTTGTTCAATCTTGAAAGGACCGATATAGCGAGGTGCAAACTTCATACTGGGAACTCTTAACCTCAAATTCTTCGTGGATAACCATACCCGATCACCCACCTTGAGAGCAGGAACTGCTCGACGCTTCTTATCCGCAAACTTCTTGTACCTGAACGATGCCTTGAGCAGAGCTGATCGTACGCTCTTCCAGATATTGGCAAACTGATGCAAGGTGATATCCACTGCGGGAACAGAAGTTGCTGGAAGCGGTTGGAACTCAGGAACTTTAGGGTGGAATCCAAAGTTAGTGAAGAATGGTGTTGAAGCAGATGAAGAATGATACTGGTTGTTATGACAGAACTCGGCCCAGGGAAGTAATTGAACCCAGTCATCTTGAGAGGAGGACACAAAGATGCGGAGGAAGGCCTCCAAGTCTTGATTCACCCTCTCGGTTTGACCATTGGTCTGAGGATGGTAAGCCGTGGAAAACTTTAGCTTGACTTGGAGGACTTGACATAAACTTCGCCAGAATTTGGCTGTGAATTGAACTCCTCGATCTGAGATAATTTCTTCAGGAAGACCGTGGAGTCGGAAGATCTCTTGTATGAATACTTGAGCCAACTTGGAAGCTGACGGAAGACCGGTGAGAGGAATGAAGTGTGCCATCTTGGTGAACCGGTCAACTACCACCCAGATGGTATTGAACTTGTTGCACATGGGTAAGTCTGTAATGAAATCCATCGACAAGTGGGTCCATGGTCGACGGGGAACGGATAGTGGAACCAGTTGCCCCGCAGGCGACTGGCGGGATACTTTATGTTGGGCACACTTTGGGCAAGATGCAATAAACTCCAAGACGTCCTTTTTCAGAGTTGGCCACCAATAGGACCTAGAGATAAACTCCAGGGTTTTTTGGATACCTGTATGTCCGGCAAAACGGGAAGCATGGGCCCAATGCATGAGCTTCTTCCTTAGCATCGGCTTCACAAAACTTTTCCCTGATGGGGGCGTAGAGTCCATCCCTACCGTGGAGAATGCCAACGGATTTATAATAGGATGCTTGTCTGAAGACTCTGACTAATTTTCTTGCTCCCATGAGCGGGAAAGGGCATCGGCCTTGCGATTCTGAGAGCCCGGACAGAACTGGAGTTTAAAGTCGAACCTGGAAAAGAAAAGTGCCCATCTGGCCTGACGAGGGTTGAGACATTGTGCGCCCTTCAGGTATAAAAGGTTCTTGTGGTCTGTAAGTATGGTGATTAAATGAGAAGCTCCCTCCAACAGATACCTCCACTCTTCTAGAGCGAGCTTGATGGCTAGCAACTCCTGGTCGCCAATGGCATAGTTGCGCTCAGCTGGGGAGAACTTCCGGGAGAAGAAACTGCAAGGATGTAAATGGCCATCTTTAGCCCTCTGAGATAACACCGCTCCTACTCCAACGGAGGAGGCATCCACCTCTAGGATGAAAGGAGAGTCGATGTCAGGCTGTTTCAGGACAGGCGCAGAGATGAACCTCTGTTTTAAAAGATGAAAAGCTTGCATGGCTTCTTCAGACCACTTGGACGGGTTAGCACCCTTCTTGGTGAAAGCAGTAATAGGCGCCACAATGGTGGAAAAGTCTCGTATAAACTTTCGGTAATAATTGGCGAACCCTAAGAACCTCTGGACCCCTTTGAGGGTTAAGGGTACCGGCCAATTCTGAATTGCTTGTAGTTTCTCAGGATCCATCTCTAGTCCGGAACCGGACACAATGTACCCTAGAAACGGAATGGACTTGACTTCAAAGACGCATTTTTCTAATTTGCAATAGAGATGATTGACACGGAGACGGGACAGAACCTCTTTAACCCAAAAACGATGTTCCTCTAAATCGTTGGCAAAAATGAGGATATCGTCTAGATAGACCACGACATGACGGTATAGAATGTCTCTGAAAATCTCATTGACAAAATGCTGGAAGACAGCTGGAGCATTGCTCAATCCGAAGGGCATGACGAGGTACTCATAATGTCCGTCACGGGTGTTAAAGGCGGTCTTCCACTCGTCACCCTCACGGATCCGGATGAGATTGTATGCACCTCGCAAGTCCAGCTTTGTAAAGATGGTAGCTCCGCTAACTCTGTCAAAGAGCTCAGTAATCAGGGGTAAAGGATAACGGTTCTTGATGGTAATGTCGTTCAAACCTCTGTAGTCGATGCACGGCCGCAGACCACCATCTTTCTTTTTTACAAAAAAGAAGCCTGCGCCGGCTGGGGAAGAAGAAGGTCGAATGAACCCCTTTGCTAGGTTCTCTTTAATGTATTCCTCCATAGAATGCGTCTCAGGCAGAGACAACGGATAAGTTCGGCCTCGAGGTGGAACCTTCCCTGGAACGAGATCAATCGGGCAGTCCCATTCTCTATGAGGAGGAAGGATATCAGCAGAAGCTTTACTGAACACATCCGTGAAATCTTGATATGGAGGAGGTGGAACATCAGACGACCTGGGGGAGGAAGAACAGACAGGCAATACTTTAAACAAACATGTCTCTGCACAGGAGGAACCCCATGCCAGGATTTGCGTAGTCGTCCAATCAATTGTAGGATTGTGAAGACGGAGCCATGGAAGGCCCAGGACCACAGGATGTGTGGCTCTTGGAATCACTAAAAGTGAAATAAGTTCGGAATGAAGAACTCCCACTCTCAGACGAACTGGTAGAGTCCTTAGAGCAATAACAGTATCAAAAATTTTACTGCCATCCACGGCAGTTAAGGAAAAGGAGGAAGGAAGTCTCTCGGTGGGTAGGGACCACCGTTTAACATAGGCTTCAGTAATAAAGTTCCCAGCTGCTCCGGAATCAAGGAGAGCAATGACGTTCCGATAACGTTGAGCAACTTGAAGCGAGACTGGGAGATTATAATCATGAGGAGATGGAGAGGAGATCATTACTCCTAGCCGGCCCTCTCCTGGGCGAGCTAGGGTTTGGAGTTTTCCCGGACGTTCGGGACAGG
Source organism: Pseudophryne corroboree (assembly GCF_028390025.1). Classification (NCBI taxonomy): domain Eukaryota; kingdom Metazoa; phylum Chordata; class Amphibia; order Anura; family Myobatrachidae; genus Pseudophryne; species Pseudophryne corroboree. The sequence goes on along the minus strand of NC_086445.1, from coordinate 373,905,385 downwards.
CATTGATGGTGTGAGACGGAGCTGCACAGTAAAGACAAAGAGACTCAGAGAGACGTCTTCGGCGCTCAGCAGGAGTTAAACGGGAACGGCCAATTTGCATGGGCTCATCTTTAGATGGTGACAGTTGACGAGGAGGAGGAGCAGAAGATTTTGGAGCAGATGATCTTCCACGCTCAGTTGCTCTCTCTCTGAAACGTAAATCAACTTTCGTGCAGAGTGAGATTAGCTCATCTAACTTAGAAGGTAAGTCTCTGGTAGCTAACTCATCTTTAATAAGCTCAGATAAGCCATGCCAGAATGCAGCATACAGGGCCTCGTCGTTCCATGCCAGTTCGGATGCCAGGATCTGGAACTGTATCAGATATTGTCCTACAGTACGTGACCCCTGGCGTAAACGGAGAATCTCGGATGAAGCTGAGGTTACCCGGCCTGGCTCGTCGAAGATGCGCCTGAATGTTGACACGAATGCAGTGTAAGAAGATAGCAGGGTGTCGGACCTCTCCCATAACGGTGATGCCCAGTCAAGGGCGGAGCCACTGAGAAGAGAGATGATGTAGGCAATTTTTGTACGGTCACTGGGAAAATTGCCAGGTTGTAGCTCAAACTGAATCTCACACTGGTTGAGAAATCCCCTGCAGAATCTTGGAGATCCGTCAAATTTTGCTGGCGTTGGAAGATGAAGACGTGGAGCAGAAATGGGTAAGGTGGGTGGGGTTATAGCTGGAGTCACTGTGGTTGACGCACCAGATGCGCCTGATCCACGGAGAGTTGTCTGAATCCCATCCAGCCGAGTAGAGAGATCCTGGAGACAGTGGATGATGTGGCCCTGTGCAGCCTCCTGATGTTCTAGTCGGGCTGCCAGTTCTTGCATCGGCCTGGCCGCTTGATCCTGGTCTCCAGGTGGATTCATTAGGTCAGTGCTTACTGTCACAACTGAGGGCCTGAGCTGACGGGAGGCAGCCTCAGTTGTAGGGGCTGAGATGTACCGGAACCTGGGAGGTTGTATCAGACCCCTGGACATGTAAGTAACATGAATAATAACTGCCCGAAGGCGTGACCACGACAACTTGGATAAAAGTCAATGATGTTTATTATGACAACTCCGCAACACAGCAGCAGTAAAAGAAAACGTAAAAGTCAGCAAATAATAAATACAGTTCCTGGGTACTACAGGATGGCAGGAGCCACAGGGCACTGGTAGTGTGAGATAGTTCTTATGATCTTCTAGATGGAAAGTCCTTACCAGGCCCGACTGTAGCAATGGAGATAACCCAGGATTGTGCCAGCTGGTGTTCCAGGAAAAGCTGGGTTGCTGAAGGTAAAACAGCTGCTGTGGATACTGGCTGGAACCAGACTGTTGTTAGCACGGAGTGGATACTGGCTGGAACCAGTTAAATAATAAATGAACTTGGGAGCGATGAAATATGAACTGAAATGTAGAACTTGAGAGCGGAGAAATAATAATACCGGTGGAGAGTGGTAAAGTGTAGAAAGGACACCGGCCCTTTAAGGGAAGCTGTACTCTGCTGGAAGCTGAGCTGGAAGCAGGTAATGTTGTAGCTGGAAACAGATGAATCCACAATGGATTGGAGAGTCAGGCTACACCGCAGGTGGAATGCTGGTGCGGGTCTCTATGGTGGAAGTCTTGAGACAGGAGCTGGAACCTGGAAGACAATCACAGGAGAGAGACAAACAGGAACTAGGTTTGACAACCAAAGCACTGACGCCTTCCTTGCTCAGGCACAGTGTATTTATACCTGCAGCAAGGAAGGGATTGGCTAGGCAATTATGCAGATTAACAATACTGACAACAGATTGGAGGAAATGATCAGCTGACAGAATCCAAGATGGCTGCGCCCATGCAGACACTTGGAGGGAAGTTTGGTTTGTAATCCATGTGGTAATGAAAACAGTAATGGCGGCGCCGGCCACTGGAGACAGGAGACGCCAGGCTGACAAGTGCACATCCAACCACACGGACACAGCGGAGGCCGCGGCTGACGTAATCGCCACTCTGACACTCTGCATGCAGAAGCTCAGGGACGGCGGCGGAGGCCGCGGGAGACGCCATGCCAGATGTAATAAGGCGTTACTGTGACAGCGTCTCAGAGAGACAGGAGAGGATGCAGGAATGTGAACATTAGGATAACAGATGGGATCCGGTCCTGGAGCGCTGAGCCAGCCTTAGGAGGCATCTGATGGGTAAGAAATGGCGTCCAGATACCCGGATCGTGACATACATGTTTCTGAAAAAAAAACCTTCTGCGGACGTCTCTCCATGTGCCCTCGTACCTAACCTGCTGCTGGGGGACCCTGCTAAGCCATTCCCAGAGCCACTGGTGGTGGATCCTCATCATGGCCTATTTCCATGCATGGGGCCACAGGCTGGATTTTCAGGCTGTCTGCCACGTCATTGTAGGTTCCCGATCCATTGCCAGGATCCGGCTCCAGCTGCAGTGCCGAGCAGCCATCCCAGACATCCCATTTCATGCTCTGTGCATGGCTCCTGTGGGATCTGAGCCATGCCATGCTCTGCCACAGATTCCCTGACGAAGGCCAACACTGGCCGATACGCGTTGGAAGTACACCACCATTTCCATTTATTACAACCATCAACTTTAACTCTCAAACAGAGCCTTAAGAAATAGAGGAGCTAAGACGGACGAGGGGGAGCAGCCGCCTCACGGACCAAGAACGCCGCGACCTCGCGACCTCGCAACCCGATCACGTGATCAGGACAACCCGGAAGCAAGAGGAGGACAACGCCGCCGAAGGAGACCGGAGCAGGCCGCCGGCAAGTGGGAACGAGACGGAGCTACGAGGACAAGGTAAGGGACTCTGTAGGAGAGGAAAAGACACGGCAGATAGCCCAGCAGGGCTAGAAGCAGCTGTCTTTCTCCCTCTCCAAGACGGTGACCACTTCCCCGACAGGCACAGACAGTCGCGGTGCGCTCAGGAGAACGACACCACGTACTGTCAGAGCCTAGGGGAGGACGGTATGTCCGGAGCCCTAATTACCTGACAAATTAGCGACCACCGGGATCCCTTGCCGCACCGACCCTCCGGGGGGACCCCCACCATTTTTTGCTTCTAATAATTTTACAGTTTTTTGACTAAACACCAGCACCTGTATTAGGCTCTGGACAGCATAACAAGACTCAAGGCACTACAGAGGTGGGACGCCACCGATCTGAGTGCCCCCCACTAAAGTCACAGCAACAAAAACAATTTATTTTATCCGGTACCCACAGATAATCCCCTATACACGTAAAGTGTATCTATTCGTGTTCACTCCCCTCTCCCATCAGTACCTAAATCCCGCTCAAACCCCCCCCACCCCCACATCTTTTTGGTATAAATAAAGAAATATTCTTATTAGCTATAACATCTAGTCTGAGTATCATTATCACCACATCATTTCTCCTACACAAATAGATTATTGTCCATCTGGCGCACCTAACCCTGTACTGTACTCTGCCACTACATCTTCCCCTGATGGACCCACAATCTTGGTGGGCCCTCCTGCCATGGTGGCTGTTAATTTCATCCTCCTGCTGGTCCTTCCCAGATGCATCAATGTCCACTGCTGCATTGATGCCCACAGTTCCAGGGGCTCTACTGCTGGAGGTGGCATTACTGGAGATGCTCCCGACCTCCACTGGCCTAGACTACCTTCCTGCCGATGCAGCTGTAATACATGCTAGCTGCATTGCTGGAGATGCCTCTTCCTCTTCTTGCTGCATCCACCTCCCTAGCCTGTCTGCTGGCCAAGGCAGCTTCCCAGTGGCCTCTCATCACCCTATCTGTAGGTCTGGCCCCCATTTCTACCTGCTGCCCTACACCAACTTCTGACTCCCCCAGTTGAGCAAGGGGAAGAGGGGGGGAGCCAGCGCTTACCTCCATCATGGACTGTGGCTGGACTGCATCAGTTACTGTGCACTTCTTGTCACTATATTGTTCATCATTCATTGCCGTGCTTACTGTATTTATTTTGTCTACCAACCACTATCACTCTGCCTACCATTAGTTTCTACCCTAGCTACTGCTCTTGTTTCAGCATGTATTTCCACTCCACTGTTTTTATGCTGTATGCTATACCTGAACTGGGAGGATGTACTACACATGGATGTGTTCAAACAGGGTATATCATACTTATATACATATGTCAGTTTTGACTAGATATGCCTTGAGTCCTTGTATGACTTATCACCCAAAGTGTAACCTTTGCAGTGCGCCCAACATGGCTGCCTCACCTGGTAAACTTGTGGATGGGATGGAAATTACATGAACCTGACTATTATGTGTGGGACCATCCCCGTAGCATTAGGATTCTGCAACCACCCATTTTGTGTCATCTCTTTTAAGGACATTTTATTCCACCCAGGGTAATCCTACATAGTGCGCCCACCATGACTGCATCATCTGGTACATTTCGTGGGTAGAGTACATGACCCGTGGAAGTTATCATCCAAAATGACTGCACCAACACTGCAGTAAGCTTAATGGCCCTCATTCCGAGTTGTTAGCTCGCTAGCTGCTTTTAGCAGCCGTGCAAACACTAAGCCGTCGCCCTCTGGGAGTGTATCTTAGCTTAGCAGAAGTGTGAACGAAAGGATCGCACAGCGGCTACAAAATAATTTTGTGCAGCTTCAGTGCAGCTCCAGACCTACTCCTAGCTTGCGATCACTGCAGACTATTTAGTTCCCGTTTTGACGTCACAAACATGCCCTGCGTTCGGCTTGCCACGCCTGCGTTTCCCTGTGCACGCCTGTGTTTCTATCTGACATGCCTGCGTTTTTACACACACTCCCCAAAAACGGTCAGAAACACCCACTTCCTGTCAATCACTCTGCGGCTAGCAGTGCGACTGAAAAGCATTGCAAGCCCTTGTGTGAAACTGCATCGGCTTTTGTGAAAGTACGTCGCGCGTGCGCATTGAGCCGCAAACGCATGCGCAGAAGTGCAGATTTTAGCCTGATCGCTGCGCTGCGAACAATGGCAGCTAGCGATCAACTCGGAATGACCACCATTGTGCCCTCTAGGTTTCTGCTTTTTTTTATCATTTCTGTGTGGTTTTCTATTTTCTGCAATTATTAAATGGTTTTACAATGTATAATATTTCTGATGTTTGTAAAGTGACTTTGACTCCTACAGGAGAAAAGCGCTATACAAATAAAATTATTATTAGTATTATTATTACTAATGTCCATTATTCAGAGCTGTTACATACAGTATGGCTAATTGTGATCAGATGGCTATGGACCTAATATAAAGATGAAGGTACAGTAGTTCATTCAGCAGCTGCATCTTTGGATACAGCTGCTGAGCAAAAATATTTAAAAGCAGCAGGAGGCGTCTTGAGTAAATAGACGCCTCTTGCATGCTTGTGTGATCCGCTGTTGCATCCAAAGATGCAGCATCGGATCACTTGCATGAACATTGGCTATCTGAGTAAGTAAACATCAATTAAGTCAGGATGGCCGGACTGTTCATACTGCCTGGCCAGTGAAGCTGTATCCAAGGACGCAGCCACTGACCTAAAAACTCCTAGAAAACAAAGGCGAAACATCCGCATTTTTAGGAACGCTGACCAATTCTGCCTGCTCCATCAATCAGATTGTCAATCAGGTTGTGGATTTGGTGTACTGCCTGCAAGGATGCAGGACCCACTGTGTACATGTGCAGAGCGGGTCATGCGAATGTGCACCTGCCCCACCATTGTGGTTGTATGCAAACCATCAGGTATATGTACATCCAGGCTCGGACTGGCCCACAGGGGTACAGGGGAAACCACCGGTGGGCCCCACTGCCTGGGGCCCCACCTTCTGCTCTAAGGACCAGGTTCCAGACGGTGCACTTGAATAATACATTATACATATCTTGCCTTATATTGGAGTATTGTGTATTTTCTACAGTGCATTGCTGTTATTAATCTGTTATTAATCTGGTACATTATAATGCATGCAGCAGCTGAATTTACAGTATATATTTATGAAGGGGCCCAAAAGTTGCACTCTCTAATGGTTAGTCAAACCAATGAGGTGGCAGGCCACACCCCCTCTGCAGACTGGCCACACCCCTAACATGGGCCCCTACCACTGCATTTCCCTGGTGGGCCCTACATTGCCCAGTCCGACACTGCGTACATCTCTGATCAAGGTCCTATATGCTAAAGCCATATACAGACATCATTATCATCAGCCCTATGTCAAGATACTGAGGGACAGTTTTTCCATAAAGAACATATATTTTTCTTATTATTGTGTTTGAATGGCAAAGCAATATTACTGTAGAAAACAGGTGCCTGTTGTTCCATAAGGTCGCTTTCCTTTGGACATAAGTGCATACACATTGTGTTATTTTGGACTGGTGATGAGCGGGTTCGGTTCGTCGGAATCCGAACCCCCCAAACTTCACCCATTTTACACGGTTCCGAGGCAGATTTGAATCTTCCCGCCTTGCTCGGTTAACCCGAGCGCGCCCGAACATCATCATCCCGCTGTCGGATTCTCGCGAGATTCGGATTCTATATAAGGAGCCGCGCGTCGCCGCCATTTTTCACTTGTGCATTAGAAATGATAGTAAGAGGACGTGGCTGGCGTCCTCTCAGTTTTATTCAGGTGGCTGCAAATATCTGTGCTCACACTGCTTTATTTTGGGGACTGGGGACCAGCAGTATTATATAGGAGGAGTACAGTGCAGAGTTTTGCTGACCAGTGACCACCAGTATTATACGTTCTCTGCCTGAAAAACGCTCCATATCTGTGCTCAGTGTGCTGCATATATCTGTGCTCACACTGCTTTATTGTGGGGACTGGGGACCAGCAGTATTATATAGGAGGAGTACAGTGCAGAGTTTTGCTGACCAGTGACCACCAGTATTATACGTTCTCTGTCTGAAAAACGCTCCATATCTGTGCTCAGTGTGCTGCAGATATCTGTGCTCACACTGCTTTATTGTGGGGACTGGGGACCAGCAGTATTATACAGGAGGAGTACAGTGCAGAGTTTTGCTGACCAGTGACCACCAGTATTATACGTTCTCTGCCTGAAAAACACTCCATATCTGTGCTCAGTGTGCTGCATATATCTGTGCTCACACTGCTTTATTGTGGGGACTGGGGACCAGCAGTATTATATAGGAGGAGTACAGTGCAGAGTTTTGCTGACCCGTGACCACCAGTATTATACGTTCTCTGCCTGAAAAACACTCCATATCTGTGCTCAGTGTGCTGCATATATCTGTACTCCCACTGCTTTATTGTGGGGACTGGGGACCAGCAGTATTATATAGGAGGAGTACAGTGCAGAGTTTTGCTGACCAGTGACCACCAGTATTATACGTTCTCTGCCTGAAAAACCTCCATATCTGTGCTGCATTGTAGTATATAGTTGGAGTATAGTGCATAATTTTGCTGACCACCAGTATTTAATATATAACAGTACGGTACAGAAGGCCACTGCTCTACCTACCTCTGTGTCGTCAAGTATACTATCCATCCATACCTGTGGTGCATTTCAGTTTTGCACAGTTTGCTGACCACCAGTATATAATATATAGCAGTACGGTACAGAAGGCCACTGCTCTACCTACCTCTGTGTCGTCAAGTATACTATCCATCCATACCTGTGGTGCATTTCTGTTTTGCACAGTTTGCTGACCACCAGTATATAGTATATAGCAGTACGGTACAGTAGGCCACTGCTCTACCTACCTCTGTGTCGTCAAGTATACTATCCATCCATACCTGTGGTGCATTTCAGTTGTGCGCAGTATATATAGTAGTAGGCCATTGCTATTGATACTGGCATATAATTCCACACATTAAAAAATGGAGAACAAAAATGTGGAGGGTAAAATAGGGAAAGATCAAGATCCACTTCCACCTCGTGCTGAAGCTGCTGCCACTAGTCATGGCCGAGACGATGAAATGCCATCAACATCGTCTGCCAAGGCCGATGCCCAATGTCATAGTAGAGAGCATGTAAAGTCCAAAAAACAAAAGTTCAGTAAAATGACCCAAAAATCAAAATTAAAAGCGTCTGAGGAGAAGCGTAAACTTGCCAATATGCCATTTACGACACGGAGTGGCAAGGAATGGCTGAGGCCCTGGTCTATGTTCATGGCTAGTGGTCCAGATTCACATGAGGATGGAAGCACTCATCCTCTCGCTAGAAAACTGCAGTGCCACTCCTAGATGGGCCAGGTGTTTGTGTCGGCCACTTGGGTCGCTTAGCTTAGTCACACAGCTACCTCATTGCACCTCTTTTTTTTCTTTGCATCATGTGCTGTTTGGGGACTATTTTTTAAATCTGCCATCTTGTCTGACACTGCAGTGCCACTCCTAGATGGGCCAGGTGTTTGTGTCGGCCACTTGGGTCGCTTAGCTTAGTTACACAGCTACCTGATTGCGCCTCTTTTTTTCTTCGCATCATGTGCTGTTTGGGGACTATTTTTTTGAAGTGCCATCCTGCCTGACACTGCAGTGCCACTCCTAAATGGGCCAGGTGTTTGTGTCGGCCACTTGTGTCGCTTAGCTTAGCCATCCAGTGACCTTGGTGCACCTCTTTTTTTTCTTTGCATCATGTGCTGTTTGGGGACTATTTTTTTGAAGTGCCATCCTGCCTGACACTGCAGTGCCACTCCTAGATGGGCCAGGTGTTTGTGTCGGCCACTTGTGTCGCTTAGCTTAGCCATCCAGCGACCTTGGTGCACCTCTCTTTTTCTTTGCATCATGTGCTGTTTGGGGACAATTTTTTTGAAGTGCCATCATGCCTGACACTGCAGTGCCACTCCTAGATGGGCCAGGTGTTTGTGTTGGCCACTTGGGTCGCTTAGCTTAGTCACACAGCTACCTCATTGCACCTCTTTTTTTCTTTGCATCATGTGCTGTTTGGGGACTATTTTTTTGAAGTGCCATCCTGCCTGACACTGCAGTGCCACTCCTAGATGGGCCAGGTGTTTGTGTCGGCCACTTGTGTCGCTTAGCTTAGCCATCCAGCGACCTTGGTGCACCTCTTTTTTTCTTTGCATCATGTGCTGTTTGGGGACTATTTTTTTGAAGTGCCATCATGCCTGACACTGCAGTGCCACTCCTAGATGGGCCAGGTGTTTGTGTCGGCCACTTGGGTCGCTTAGCTTGGTCACACAGCTACCTCATTGCACCTTTTTTTTTTCTTTGCATCATGTGCTGTTTGGGGACTATTTTTTAAATCTGCCATCCTGTCTGACACTGCAGTGCCACTCCTAGATGGGCCAGGTGTTTGTGTCGGCCACTTGGGTCGCTTAGCTTAGTCACACAGCTACCTGATTGCGCCTCTTTTTTTCTTTGCATCATGTGCTGTTTGGGGACTATTTTTTTTGAAGTGCCATCCTGCCTGACACTGCAGTGCCACTCCTAGATGGGCCAGGTGTTTGTGTCGGCCACTTGTGTTGCTTAGCTTAGCCATCCAGCGACCTTGGTGCACCTCTTTTTTTCTTTGCATCATGTGCTGTTTGGGGACTATTTTTTTGAAGTGCCATCATGCCTGACACTGCAGTGCCACTCCTAGATGGGCCAGGTGTTTGTGTCGGCCACTTGGGTCGCTTAGCTTAGTTATCCAGTGACCTCAGTGCAAATTTTAGGACTAAAAATAATATTGTGAGGTGTGAGGTGTTCAGAATAGACTGAAAATGAGTGTAATTATGGTTATTGAGGTTAATAATACTATGGGATCAAAATGACCCCCAAATTCTATGATTTAAGCTGTTTTTGAGGGTTTTTTGTAAAAAAAACACCCGAATCCAAAACACACCCGAATCCGACAAAAGATTTTCAGGGAGGTTTTGCCAATACGCGTCCGAATCTAAAACACGGCCACGGAACCGAATCCAAAACCAAAACACAAAACCCGAAAAATTTCCGGTGCACATCACTATTTTGGACAAAACTACCGTATGTCTGGATTTAACGGACTGTTGCCTTTAAGAAGGTATTTGTAATACCAAGGTCTGAAATGTTTACAGGCTATTATATGCAATTGTTAAGAACATTTTCAGTAGTATAAGATTTCTTTGACTATTTGATATTTTATTCATTTTAATAAATTGGTGCTGTCAATTGAATGCAGTGTTTTGGTGCCAATTATTATGAATATAGTCTGTGTTTATTAACTTTTGTGAATTTATTAACTTCTATCCTGTATTAAGTTGCCTCAGATTAGTGCTGTGAAATATTTCTTTATCTGTTTCATTGATACAGAACTGCTTATTTATGCCCAGTGTACCGATTTGTATGTAATTAGGGCAATATTGTTACAGTATACCAAAAGCCAAAGCAGGGTATATCAGTTGAGATATATTTCTAATGATAAATTCAACATGAAGCACGCTGGAGCTCACAATGTTTACCATAAACAAATACATACTGCAATTTTCCATTGTTACCACCTTCCATTTGAAATCAACATTACATGCCCAACAAAGCGTAGTGTAGTATGAGATTGCCTTTTTTTTTCAATATTCAAAAATCACTTTATGAAAGTTTTTAGTAACAAAATAATTATATGGGAAGACCATTGTATATAATGATCTGTGCCATTTTGCTAAAATAAATTCAATACGATGTACTAAAATACTGTAATGACGTGCAAAATATAGTATACTGTATGCAAAGTACTGTAACATAAACTTTGTACAATTGTAAATGAAATCCACATATAAACCATTCAGAACAAGGGAAATATTATCTGCGCAAACTCCTTAACGAAAATTGTATTTAAATTTGCAGCCGTAGGACAAACCGTTACCCTAAATGGTTGTAGCTTAAAAAATAAGAATTCCAGGCGCAATATTTAAATGGAAAAATAGAAGATGAAAGAAAAGGAGAAGAAAAATAGAGAAGACAAAATATAGGAAAGTGCCAGACTGAATAAAAATTACAGTGCTTTTATTTAACTCAAATTAAAAATCTTTATGAACACAATAAAACATCAATGGGATCTATTTCCCATGTTAGTCCATTTGAATATAAATGGATCCACACAGTCACAGCCTGATCGGCTCGCAATGTCCTGGGACCTGATTTCCTTGGCCACAAAGGCTCCCAAAAAGTAATCAGTGTTCTTTGTAGTTTAAAAGGTATTGTGCTTTAAAAACGTCACATTACGGTCCCCTCATTTGTATCATATGTAATTTTTTACCAATAAGATAGGACCATAGGAACCCGGTGCAGTAACAGAGTTATTCCAGATTGTAGTGGGTACTATTTCATTTCCTGTCAACAAAATGTATGTCAGGTGTACCTTCTGTAGTTTTCTCTGTCCGCCGTCTCCCCGCCTTGGTCTCCGTTCAAGCTCCCTCCTTGGTAGACTCGCCCGCCGCCGCCTCCCAGAGCCTCAGTGCTCCTTCGTCCTGCACTGCCGGTGGGTTACGAGCAACACCACTCTGGCTTCCGGTTTCGCGGTCCGTGGCTTCCGGGGGTGTGAGCGGGGTGTGGGTGAGCGGCGTTCACTCGGGTGACAGATTCTGAATGCAGCTCCAACGCGTTTCCCCCCCTCAGGGGCTTCGTCAGGGATCCCTGACGAAGCCCCTGAGGGGGGGAAACGCGTTGGAGCTGCATTCAGAATCTGTCACCCGAGTGAACGCCGCTCACCCACACCCCGCTCACACCCCCGGAAGCCACGGACCGCGAAACCGGAAGCCAGAGTGGTGTTGCTCGTAACCCACCGGCAGTGCAGGACGAAGGAGCACTGAGGCTCTGGGAGGCGGCGGCGGGCGAGTCTACCAAGGAGGGAGCTTGAACGGAGACCAAGGCGGGGAGACGGCGGACAGAGAAAACTACAGAAGGTACACCTGACATACATTTTGTTGACAGGAAATGAAATAGTACCCACTACAATCTGGAATAACTCTGTTACTGCACCGGGTTCCTATGGTCCTATCTTATTGGTAAAAAATTACATATGATACAAATGAGGGGACCGTAATGTGACGTTTTTAAAGCACAATACCTTTTAAACTACAAAGAACACTGATTACTTTTTGGGAGCCTTTGTGGCCAAGGAAATCAGGTCCCAGGACATTGCGAGCCGATCAGGCTGTGACTGTGTGGATCCATTTATATTCAAATGGACTAACATGGGAAATAGATCCCATTGATGTTTTATTGTGTTCATAAAGATTTTTAATTTGAGTTAAATAAAAGCACTGTAATTTTTATTCAGTCTGGCACTTTCCTATATTTTGTCTTCTCTATTTTTCTTCTCCTTTTCTTTCATCTTCTATTTTTCCATTTAAATATTGCGCCTGGAATTCTTATTTTTTAAACATATAAACCATTGCAGTAATAAAGTTAGTATGCAAAATGTAATGACTAAAATCCATATACAGAGTATTATAAGATATATTATTTTTATTCTGGTCAGCACAGAGCCTTCTACCAAACCTATCATAAAAGTGCTGCCAGTCTGTCCATGAAACAGTTGTTCACAGTATAGGAAGGAGCACCTGAGTGACCACCTCTAACACACTTGTTCACGCATACTGTAAGTGAATGTCAGTTGATGCAAATTATTGCACAGGTAACAATGTTATATAAGTTATTGTGCCATTTGGCATATGATAGCACACTACCAACAACTCCACCATAATGATATGCACAAAACATAGCTCTACACAGATGTGTCTTTGGTCAGATCAAACCCATGACCCCACAAATGCTAACCACTGTTCTCTTAATTTTGCAATAATTTATACTCACTGGTGTCAATTCCACAGTGTTATACAGTACAATACGTATCTCTAGTACAGATCGTGGGCATTGGTCTGAAGATGAAAACCAGTGTTCCCACGAACCTCATTCCAACTCACAATGTTTTGTTTTGAATTGTTCCAGTTTTCTGAATGCTTCCTGATTTATTGAGGTTAATGTAGTGATGTGATATGACATTGGATTTTACTGGTATATGAAATGTAAAAGCAAATGTCAGAAGGTGAATAGCCTAAAACAGTGGATACCTTCAGTAAGAGAATTAAGTGCATCTCAGCTGTATACAGTACATATATATTTGTGGCTAATCATTAAAAGTTGTTATCTGAATTGTTATTGGAACATTATGATTACAAGTATGCAGAAAGGGGCATAATGGAAATAGAGAACCATGACCTACTGTACTACATCCTACATCTGTATGATTAGATAAATGGTGCGAAAATAAAGTGTCATTGAAAGTTTCCACTTAGTTATTTCTTTTTACTTCTACTGGTACAGTCACCATAGATAAAGGAGGTTGTGAGCGGTGATCCATTCATTGACCTGTCACTTTGCTCCTCATGCATAGCTATGTCTTGTCTTATTCCATTGTAGTCCAAAAGAAAGAAAAAAAACCAACAATGTGCTATGACTTGAAATTACATTATATGGGAGTCTTATTTATACTCTGTTTAGTAACATCTTCATTCTGTCCAGCTTCACTATACTCCTCCCATCTACCTTCTGGAAATTGTTCTCTTGTTTCCCAAACCTATGCATTACTAGTAGAAGCTGAGGCAGTTTGTTGGTCCAAGCTACAGAGAAGCCAATTTATACTTCATAAATGGCCTTCAATGTGTTTTAGTAACATATACATGTCATAGATGTAATGTTTAAGCTTTTATTTTTCTCAGGGTTGTGATTACATTTCAATTAGTAATTAAAAAGGTCTTATCAGAAATAATTACTTTACAGTAATGTGTTCTTTGATACAGCTAAAACAGACACATTGGGATTTAATTGGAGTAGAAATAAATCCTACAAAAGAAAAAGAAAACATTTAAAACTCATACTTTTATCTCGTTCTGTGTAATTTGCTTTATATGTTATGTCATGGATATACACATTGGTAACAGACTTGCATACCAAATGTAGTAAATAATTACTAGAGATGTTTCACAGAAATGCACACAGTAACCTACATAACTAACCTTTTCTTTCCACTATCAATCAATGGTCATGAGCTGTGACATCTTGATGACAAGAACACTGTCCTCATTAATATGTATAACCTTTCTGCACTAACATGATCAAGTTTCATTGTAAAGTTGTTGGCTGCACTCTATTCTAACAAACAGTGAATGAGTACAAGACACTGGTCTGAAAAATATAATAGTACAGACCAGAGTGTGGAGGGGAAACAACCAAGCCTACTCTCAGAAAGCAAGGCAATAGAGATACATTTTACCAGGCTGTGCTAGAAATACCAGTGCTTGAATTAATTTTTATCTCGTAAGACCAGGGCCAGTGCTAGGGTGTTCGGCGCCCTCCTGCAAAATATAAATTTGCACCCTCCCATACTTTACAAGTGGACAGCGTGCATTGAAAAAAAGGGTGTGGGCTCTCAAGGAAGGGGCGTGGCCACACAGTACACACAAATTACACCACATAGCGGCACAATCTCATTCACATTACATTGCACATACTAGTGCTGCTTATACACATAATGCCCCAGTAGTAGTGCTGCTTATCCACATAATGCCCCAGTAGTAGTGCCGCTTATACACATAATGCCCCCAGTAGTAGTACCACTTATATACATAATGTCCCCAGTAGTAGTGCCGTTTACACACATAATGCCCCCAGTAGTAGTGCCACTTATATACTTAATGTTCCCAGTAGTAGTTCCGCTTATACACATAATGCCCCCAGTAGTAGTGCTGCTTATACTCATAATGTCCCCAGTAGTAGTACTGCTTAATCAGATAATGCCCCCCAATAGGAGTGCCACTTATACACATAATTCCTCTAGTAGTAGTGCTGCTTATACACATAATGCCCCCAGTAGTGGTGCCACTTATACATAATGCCCCAGTAGTGGCACCGCTTATACATAATGCCCCCTGCTGTGGCTGCCGTCTTTGGGCTCCTTGTGAGATCTCATGATATTAGTGAGATCTCACTCATGTCTAGTGATCAGCCCGGGGGAGCGAGTGTGATGGTGTTTGCGCACTATTGGTGCAGCTGCTGAAGAAAGCTGATATTGGAGGACACATTTCAGCAGCAAGCATGTTAATACATGCTGGCGAAGCACTGTATGTTATATGGAAATGGGGCCTGGACTGCACACCCTAGCTTATTATAATGGGATGTGCTACCTTGCTGGGACTAAGTACTGCAATACTACAACATAGGAACAAAGGGTGCAGGTGCACCATACACCATTAAAATTAACACTATAGGGGTTCACCTCCGGGACGCAGAGCACCCCCAGACCACCCCAGCCACACCACCCCAGGGCACCACACAGAAAAAGGATAGGAGTGAAAGATCAGTGTTAAGCAAATGAAAGAGGCTGCTGAATGTAAAAGAAAAAATAGGACAGCAGTAAAGTGTCAGAGTGTTAGAATGTGAAGTTTAGCTGAGCAGTGTTATAAGTGTAAAAGATATGTGAAAAATGCTACATAAGTATGAAACAAACACAATGTGATATAAGTGTTAAAAGCACTGTATGTACCCATTTCAACATGATAATGCGATTAAGTGGGTCTGAATAGTTAAAGAATGATGTATCCTTTATGATACATCTACCCATAGAGCCACTTACTGTATACACATTATGACCCCCCCACACACACACACACACACACACACACACACACACACATAGACAGAGCCGTAACTAGACATTTTGGTGCCCTGTGCCAGAAAGAGAATTGGTGACCCCTCCCCCCTGTATCCAAAATAGGGAGAGTGTGTGCTGAAGGAAGGAGTGTGGCCACAGAATAGTACCAATTTACTTTACATTCACAATAGTGTCCATTATTCAAATCACAACATACAGTAGTGCTGCATATACACATTACACTACAGAAGAGTCCCTTACAAACCTTACGCCAGGTACAGACCCTTACACACATTATGCCAGGTACAGACTCTTACACACAATACGCCAGGTAGAGTCCCTTACACACAATATGCCAGGTAGAGTCCCTTACACACATTACACCAGGCAGAGTCCCTTACACACATTATGCCAGGTAGAGTCCCTTACACACAATACCCCAGGTAGAGTCCCTTACACACAATATGCCAGGTAGAGTCTCTTACACACATTACACCAGGCAGAGTCCCTTACACACATTACGCCAAGTAGAGTCCCTTACACACATTACGCCAGGTAGATCCCCTTACACACATTATGCCAAGTACAGCACATTACATCCATTATGCCAGGGGAAGGAGGGGATTAAAACCTGTTAAAATTGAATAACATAGAATAACATGCAGCAGCCCATAGTCATTTGTATCCCAAAACTACACCTCACCATCCTGTGCTGTCAGCAGCATCTGGTACTGTCCTCATCCCTGCGCTGTACGGGTGACTGGGCACATCGATGTCCCTTTATGGTCCCCTACTTTTAGTCCCCATTGTCCCTATGAGTGATCCTTCCTTTTAGTCCGCATTGTTCCATTAGTGGTCCCTCTTTTTAGTCTCCATTCTAGGAATCCCTCTTATAGTCCCCCCTGCTCGCAGATCCCTGAGGAACTCACTCTGCCTCCCCATGATCTCGTCAATGTGCTCAGAGCTGGGGACAGGGACCATCTTGTTGGTATTGACGCTCTTCCTGCACACTGTGAGTGAGCCCGGGTACATGAGCAGTCATCGTCATCAACCTCCATCTGACCCAGCATGGCCAGGCTTGCACGGATCTCCTGCAACTTAGGGGCCCAAAAGGCTGTGGTAACCCCCCAGCCATGAATGACATTCTCAGCTTGCGCACGGTCCATGGACCATGTGCACGGGATGTCAGACACCCACTCACACCACCTTCTCCAGCCTCAGCACTCTGTACAGGCAGTGCTGTGCATCCTGATAGAAGGAGGTGCCTAACTGCCCCATGCCGCCGTACACTGTGCCTCCCACAACAACAGTCAGTGAATGCCTGCCCATCTCTTCACGTGGATGACAAGTCGACCAGCCCCTGAGCGGAGTTAGATGGGTCTCGCTGCTGCTGATCCCAAAGCAAGCTGTGAGTGTCATGCAGGGCCGGGGGGTTACCATGGCCTCTAGGGCCCCTGAGCTGTAGGAGATCCATGCAAGCCTATGGATGTGAACTCTCTGCCCACACACACTATGTGCAGCGATAGTTACGGCCCTGCATACAGATACACACATACATACATACATATATACATAAATACAAACTCACACGTACACATACCCAGACACACACACACACGTTCTCTCTCACACTCTTTTTACATCCACTTACCACAATCTTGCTGGCCAGATCTTCAACAGTCTGCCAGCCTGGTCCTGTGTAGCCCTGCCTCCTTGTTCCGTGTAGCTCCGCCCCTTTTGTACGACCATACACTGACACTCTTCTCACTGTCACAGGGGAGAGGGGAGAAGGATTCATGCTGCCGACGCTGCTGCGGCTGCCTGACAGTGTGACAGGCACAGCAGCCAGAAGCAGGGGGGATAGGACGGTGCTTCACCAGGGATGCAGAGCAGTGAAAGTGCCTCTCCTGCCCGGCATCTACCTGCTCTGCATCCCTTTGCTGAGCGGGTAGCGCCGGGCCTGCATAAGACCTTTTTTTTTTATTCACTGATATTACAGTGGGTCTTAAAGCTGGAATATTTTTAAGATCGTTTCCCTCATTTTATAATTGTTGTCTGTCTGTTGGTATGAATTTATTTTTAAATTATCTTTATTAAACTAGGATAACATAAATATTAATACAGTAAATATAAATGTTATATTGAATAATACAGCAAATTTATGGATGTTGTTTTTTTCTATGTTGGGTGGTAAAATTGGAATAGAAGATAGGAGGAAAATTGGGAATAGAGTTACAGAATGGAGGTCATACAGTATGATAGTGCAACTCATTAATTCCCTACTATCAGCAATGGTACAAAAGGGAAGATATGAAAATGCCACAATTTTTAATAGTAACAAAACATAAAAATGTATAACTTGTTTAAATAGATTTATGAAGTACAGTTTTATATTCAGGTAAATATTTAAATCACAACACAGAACTTTTTTTGGATACATACTGTAGCTCTCATTGTAATTTGTTAGACTAAATTTAACATAGTTTCATGACCAAATTATAGCTACTGGGGATGGGCAAGTCAATTCTCTTACAACCAGATTAATTATTTTGCAGTGTCTAGAAGGTGTTAGA
Organism: Pseudophryne corroboree; assembly: GCF_028390025.1. Taxonomy (NCBI): domain Eukaryota; kingdom Metazoa; phylum Chordata; class Amphibia; order Anura; family Myobatrachidae; genus Pseudophryne; species Pseudophryne corroboree. Next base: position 373,887,236 of record NC_086445.1, on the reverse strand, counting down.
AGGTTGTTTTGCATTGTCTCCTTGCAGTGTGATCCCAGGGGTCACCAGGGGTCACCGGCCCTCTGGTTATGTAAGCTAAAGTTCTTAAAGTCCTGAAGTGCTGCTCTTACAAGTCTGCTCTGTAGCCAGGGACCAGATTGTTTACTACTAACCACCATTTTGATTTGCACCTGACATCTGCCTATTTAAATCTGCCTGGTTTCAGCATTCTTTGCTGGGTCATTACTATTTCATGTGCTAATCTTGTATTCTTTTGAGCTTCTGTGGTATGCCTTGCTAAGATTTATGGATGCCTGTTCCTGTGTATACCTATTTTGCTATAAACTCATGTATCTTTGTGACTGCAAACAGAGGAACTTCTACTACTCACCAGGTTACCATAATTTGTTTCTTTTTATGGAACTTTACTTGTGTCTGCCATAATTGCTACTCTGTGCTTTGATTTACTGCTTCCTTTTTATATATTAATCTGGGACTTTATTTGTTTCTGTCATTTGCTACCATTCTGTACACTGAGTTATTTGCTGTCGTTTTCTTTGTTGTGCATATTCTGCACTCCTAGTATTTTCCTCATGCCAGTATACCAGGGTATATTAAGGACTTACAATACTTTCCTTGTGTCTGCCTTTCTAAGTGCATCCTGCAGGAATTCTGTGTGTAAGACTTCTCCCAAAATAAGTATCTTCATATGGATACTCTATTACTACTTTGCAACTACTTGTGCAACTGCACCAAGGCAGTTCACAACAGGAGGAAGCTCAAAGTACTTAGTTATAATTTCACAGTGGGTGCCAAACCCAAAACAGATTCAGAAGCAGATGCAAGGGCATAAACTGTTTTTTTTTTTTTACAGAACAACGCATGTGAATGTAGGTTTTTGCAAAGCTCCTGGTGGTTGGAGAGTATGTAAACAAATGCAAATGATAAGCAGGTCGAGAAATCTAAAAGTAATTTTCAAATGTGAGTCTGCATCAGGCAGGCAGAATGATCCAGCAATAATATACAGACATTACTCAGCAGTGGACAGTCAGATGAACAAAATCCCAGTGTTGAAGCATACTTCACAGACAGGCTGCAGATGAATGAATACCAGAGTTTAGGGAGAAAGCAATAGCAGACACAGGCACTGTACACAGGGCCATCACAGATAACTAACCAGGAAGATCACAGGCAGATCAATGACTAGCAACTCCCTATCTCAGAAAGAGAAGTCAGATATCTGTACCACATGTGCAACTAAGTTGGCATAATTAACTCTTTAAAGGCAATACTCATAAGTAGAGGCAGAGAAATGTCTAGACAGCAGCTCCGGGTGGTAAAGCCACATTACTGCACACTTCATGGGATACAAAACAGAGTCCTAACAGTACTTATTCAATGTAATCCCAAAGAGGGGTAAAATTAGAAGTACAAGTTCACAGTTTATTGTAGCTTTACTTTATACAGGTTGAGTATCCCATATCCAAATATTCCGAAATACGGAATATTCCGAAATACGGACTTTTTTGAGTGAGAGTGAGATAGTGAAAACTTTGTTTTCTGATGGCTCAATGTACACAAACTTTGTTTAATACACAAAGTTATTAAAAATATTGTATTAAATGACCTTCAGGCTGTGTGTATAATGTGTATATGAAACATAAATGAATTGTGTGAATGTAGAGACACTTTGCTTAATGCACAAAGTTATAAAAAATATTGGCTAAAATGACCTTCAGGCTGTGTGTATAAGGTGTATATGTAACATAAATGCATTCTGTGCTTAGACTTATGTCCCATCACCATGATATCTCATTATGGTATGCAATTATTCCAAAATACGGAAAAATCCCATATCCAAAATACCTCTGGTCCCAAGCATTTTGGATAAGGGATACTCAACCTGTATTTGTAAAAATTGTAAGCTTATTATATTTTATTATACTGTTATTGCTTTATTTTAATGTACTGTGCAGAGATTTATGATCCTTTATTGGTTTATTTTTGTTTTATAATACATGTTTTCTTACGTTATTTTAAGGCCTTATATATTATCTGAATTACACTATATACCTTCTTTGTTTTGTTTTCCATGTGGAGTAATCGATCATATTCAAGAGATCTACATGAAGAAGTAATGCATATTTACTTTTTCTATTTTCTCTCTCTATCCTATACTGTTAGCACCAAGAACTCTATACTGTACCTCTCTTTCCTTTGTTCATTGGGGATGTTAGGGTCACCCTGAGTATTTGAGCTCCAGTCACTTTCTTGGTTGAAGTAGCGTTTTTATAACATTTATTTGTCATTCGTTACAGGCAATACTCATGAGTAGAGACAGAGCAATGCCTTGACAGCATCCCCCAATTGTGAAGCCACTTTACTGCACACTTCATGGGATACAAAACAGAGTACTAACAGTACTCCTTCAATGTAATACCAAGGAAATTACTATAAATGTACTATAAGTTCCAAAACTTCAGAGGTTAGCTTTACTTTATATATGTAAATATTCTTAATCAGATCAAAAAGGACATCATGAGATAATGTATAACAGTTTATATAAACCTCCTGGCCCAGTGATCTCATGCTCTTGCAGGCACACGAAGGGCTAGTTTTTTTGCTGGGAGGGGTTAAAATTGGTTGATAGGCCCGTGATTGGTTTAGGTAGATGTGGGAGGTAGTTTAGGGAGCTAAGAAAGATTATTCTGGCAACTCAGCCTCTTCGTTGCTGGACGTTACCCAGAGAAGTACAGTTTATATTACTGTCCTTATTTATCTTCTTGTGTTCTCACATTGGGGTGAATTTACTAACATTAGTAATTTTCGGAAAAAGGTCAAAGTTCAATCACGAATGACATCGAAAGTGTAAAACTGCAACTTTTTGAATTTATTACGCCTAATTTACTAAGCTGTCGTATTCGGATTTTTCATTTGTTCCGATGTCGATGTCATTCGTGTTTTTTTCCCGTTTTTTACGGCAGTGATTAGCAAAACACTGCCGACTTTATCACAATGAATCTCGGCCGGATCTGTGTGATCCGTGCTGGGGTTCATTTTTTTTTTTTTTTAAATAAACACTGTAAAACTTTAAAAAAAATTGCGTGGGGTCCCCCCTCCTAAGCATAACCAGCCTCGGGCTCTTTGAGCCGATCCTGGTTGCAGAAATATGGGGAAAAAATTGACAGGGGTTCCCCAATATTTAAGCAACCAGCATCGGGCTCTGCGCCTGGTCCTGGTTCCAAAAATACGGGGGACAAAAAGAGTAGGGGTCCCCCGTATTTTTAAAACCAGCACCGGGCTCCACTAGCTGGACAGATAATGCCACAGCCGGGGGTCACTTTTATATAGTGCCCTGCGGCCGTGGCATCAAAAATCCAACTAGTCACCCCTGGCCGGGGTACCCTGGGGGAGTGGGGACCCCTTCAATCAAGGGGTCCCCCCCAGCCACCCAAGGGCCAGGGGTGAAGCCCGAGGCTGTCCCCCCCATCCAATTGGCTGCGGATGGGGGGCTGATAGCCTTTTGTGAAAATGAAAAGATATTGTTTTTAGTAGCAGTACTACAAGGCCCAGCAAGCCTCCCCCGCATGCTGGTACTTGGAGAACCACAAGTACCAGCATGCGGCGGAAAAACGGGCCCGCTGGTACCTGTAGTACTACTACTAAAAAAATACCCAAAAAAAGACAAGACACACACACCTTGAAAGTAAAGATTTATTACATACATCCACACAAACATACATACATACTTACCTTATGTTCACACGAGGGTCTGTCCTCTTCTCCAGTAGAATCCATGGGGTACCTGTTGAATAAATTCTACTCACCAGATCCAGGGTCCCAGGCTCCTCGTAGCATCCATTTGTAATCCACGTACTTGAATAAAATAAAAAAACGGAGAGCCGAGCCACGCACTGAAAGGGGACCCATGTTTGCACATGGGCCCCCTTTCCCCGATGCCAGAAACCCACTCTGACTGATGTCTAAGTGGGTTTCTTCAGCCAATCAGGGAGCGCCACGTTGTAGCACCCTCCTGATTGGCTGTGTGCTCCTGTACTGTATGACAGGCGGCACACGGCAGTGTTACAATGTAGCGCCTATGCGCTCCATTGTAACCAATGGTGGGAACTTTCTGCTCAGCGGTGAGGTCACTTTCGGTCAACCGCAGGGCAGAAAGTTCCCACCATTGGTTACAATGGAGCGCATAGGCGCTACATTGTAACACTGCCGTGTGCCGCCTGTCATACAGTACAGGAGCACACAGCCGATCAGGAGGGTGCTACAACGTGGCGCTCCCTGATTGGCTAAAGAAACCCACTTAGACATCAGTCAGAGTGGGTTTCTGGCATTTGGGGAAAGGGGGCCCATGTGCAAACATGGGTCCCCTTTCAGTGCGTGGCTCGGCTCTCCGTTTTTTTATTTTATTCAAGTACGTGGATTACAAATGGATGCTACGAGGAGCCTGGTACCCTGGAGCTGGTGAGTAGAATTTATTCAACAGGTACCCCATGGATTCTACTGGAGAAGAGGACAGACCCTCGTGTGAACATAAGGTAAGTATGTATGTATGTTTGTGTGGATGTATGTAATAAATCTTTACTTTCAAGGTGTGTGTGTGTCTTGTCTTTTTTTGGGTATTTTTTTAGTAGTAGTACTACAGGTACCAGCGGGCCTGTTTTTCCGCCGCATGCTGGTACTTGTGGTTCTCCAAGTACCAGCATGCGGGGGAGGCTTGCTGGGCCTTGTAGTACTGCTACTAAAAACAATATCTTTTCATATTCACAAAAGGCTATCAGCCCCCCATCCGCAGCCAATTGGATGGGGGGGACAGCCTCGGGCTTCACCCCTGGCCCTTGGGTGGCTGGGGGGGGACCCCTTGATTGAAGGGGTCCCCACTCCCCCAGGGTACCCCGGCCAGGGGTGACTAGTTGGATTTTTGATGCCACGGCCGCAGGGCACTATATAAAAGTGACCCCCGGCTGTGGCATTATCTGTCCAGCTAGTGGAGCCCGGTGCTGGTTTTAAAAATACGGGGGACCCCTACTCTTTTTGTCCCCCGTATTTTTGGAACCAGGACCAGGCGCAGAGCCCGATGCTGGTTGCTTAAATATGGGGGAACCCCTGTCATTTTTTCCCCCATATTTCTGCAACCAGGGTCGGCTCAAAGAGCCCGAGGCTGGTTATGGTTAGGAGGGGGGACCCCACGCATTTTTTTTTTGGAAAATAACCACTTTCCCACCCCTTCCCACTGATATACATGCACAGATCTCATGGATCCGTGCATGCCTATCCAATCACGGTAAAAAAAAGCAGGTCTGTTTTGTTATTGCACTTTTTTACGAGTTGTAATTTTTCACGGCAGTGTTTTTTTTTTTTTTGCTTTGCACTTCATAGTAAATTACCGAGATTCATACTTAAACAGCCGCGTTTTGACCGATGGTGTATTCATTCGTATTTTTTTCTTGGACTTCCAAAAAATTACTAATGCCCTCATCACTGCCGTGATTATTGCTTAGTACATTCCCGAGATGACACTTTGAAGAAAAAACGGCATCTCGGTCAAAATCGGGACCTTAGTAAATTTACCCCATTATCTTTTCTGCTTTATCCTTTTATTCTTTCTTGATATCCTCCTTCTATTTTCTCCTCCTCTCTTTTCCTACTACTTATTCCTCTCTATTCTTTCCCCTTTTCACCTGATTATTCCCTTAACCTGAATTAATGGAGAGCGCGGGGACCCGTGTAGGAAGGCCGCGCAGGGTAGTCGCCCTCCCTGCTCGTTACCTCGTGGGCTCTGGACGTGCAGCCTGCGGGGGTCGGCCGCGTGCGCTCACGGACGTGGGCTCCCGCGACTGGACTTCCTGAGAAGGAGTTGTTGATGGCCGTTAGGGGCAGGGGCTGTCCCCGGGACCGGGAGGCGATCCGTGGCCTCTCCGGCTCGCCGGCTGGGGCCCACCTTCCGGCCGCATTGACCTCCGCTGTGTCCCGCCGCGCTGGCAGTTTGGCGCGTGTGGCTGCTGTGGAGTTCGGCAGCGCTGGCTTCCGGGAAGCCGGGGGGCGGCGCCGCACGGCGCGTCAGCAGGGGGGGGGGTTTGGGGTATTCCAGTCTCCTCAACCTCTGAGCACGGCGTTGGCCTCCGGGCAGCTGGGGGGCGGCGCTGCGCGGCGCGTCAACGGGGGGAGGCGGCCAGTGGGGATATTCAGGTCTCCCCAAATAATGAGCGCGGCCCTGGCCTCCGGGGAGCCCGGGGCAGCGCCGTGCACCACATGCACAGAGGGGACGGAGCTGGAGGTATCCACGGCTGTAGGTAGCGGGCCTGGCCCCCGGGGAGCTGGGGGTCAGCGGATTAGGGCTTCTCCAGGGGCTGCACTTCCAGTGCAGTCCGGCAGGAGACTTTTAAGGGGTGGCGCAGGGGCACTAATTGGGGGCCAATCGGGAGCAGGGTTCGTACGCGGGGACCCCCAGCAGTGCGTCATCGGCGCTGTGGTCCCGTCGGCTGATGGGACTCCTCTGGCCAATGCTAGGGCGCTCAGACATGACAGGCGCCATAAGCAGCAGGAGGATGCTGCGGACAGGCTCAGCGATGGTATCTCGTCTACGGAGTCAGAGCCTTTACAGGGTTTGGACCATTTGTGGGCTCCCACTTCCCGGGCTACGGGCAGTGTGGGTCCTTCCATTAGGGACATTAGTAGGGTGCGGGAGTCCCCCGCTGGCACGATTAGGGCTCCTGCCCAGCAGAATGTGCGCCAGGCGCGAACGCCGGAGTCTAATCCGGTGCAGGCATTGGGAGCGGTTGCGGACGCTGCTGGCGTGTCTGCCATATGTGCTGCAGTTGTTGCAGCCTTAGTCCTCCTGCTCACCACCGGTCCCAGTGGGGGGTTGGGGGGCGGTGCGTTGGCCGCAGGAACAGTCTCGTCCCAATTGACACAGGCACTAGTGCCGGCAGTAACGTCAGCGATAGTTAGCGCGTCTAGTGCGGCCCAAGTTGCAGCTCCTTCGGGCGGCACCATACCCGACAGGGCTGGAGTGTCTCCTTCTCCCGCACCCACAGCTGCTGTTATCAAACCTGGCAACATGGCGGAGCTGGTTCGGAGAGGAAGACCCAGAGACGACGCAGATGTGGCGGCGCATGCACCTGGAACATCTGGTGAGTCCGCATCTGACCCCGATTGGGTTGGCTTGGGGACGAGTGTCGCTAGTTCTGAGGTGTCGATGTCCAGGGGATCCTCTTCTTCGGTGTACTGCAGACGATGTACCCTTAGGCGAAATAGGCAAGGCCAGGGCGCAGATAGTTTGTCTTCTACTTCTTCTGGCTCCTCAGGGTCCTCTCGGGATCACAGGAGGCGCTCTAGGGATAGGGGCCAGAAGAGGCGCAGGCGATCGTCCACGTCCAGCATGTCGGTGGAATCGGCACAATCGGACGAGGTCCGTTGTGCTAACACAGCTGTTCTTCGGGGACTGCGTCCGTGAGTGAAGGATAGGATCCGGAAAGGGCGCTATGTGAATATATTTGCCCTAACTGGCAAGACTAAAAAAGCACTCGCGGCGGCTAGGAAGAAGGGCAAAGCGGCTGAGGAAGCGTACATGTCGTACCAGAACTGGCTACGGGGTATGTACGTGTTTGCAACTTGTTACCTGGGGACGCGGCTGGATGAACATATTAACATCATGCGTTATATGTTCTTAATCCACAAGCTATCCACCAAGGGCTCGGCCTGGCGTTACTACGACCAGGAATTTCGTCGCAAGCAGCATGGTCGTGAGATCATGGATCTAGGGACGAAAGATGTCGAGCTTTATGTGGACGTGATGAATAACGATGAGTCCCCCACGGAGGCAGTTCCGACACAGCATAAGAGTCGCGGTTTCTGGAACCCCACAAAGCCGTTTACAGAGTGGTCAGGGGGTTCGCGGACTGGACACGGGAAATGTTTTTCTTACAACAACTGGCAGTGATCCTTGGGGGCACGATGTAAGTTCAAACATCTTTGTATCCGGTGCGGCAGTACATACCCTATCAAAGACTTCACTCGGGCAGTCCGTCGAGCGGGGGGCACAGCAGGCCAACAACACAGCGGTCCCGCGGTGGCCGCCGCTAAGTAGAGCTCCCACCCCCATCTGTTTAGAGGAACTCGCGGGCTGGCTAGATTGTTATCCCGATCGCGATACGGCGGAATTCCTGAGGACTGGTTTCTCGGAGGGTTTCAGCCTACCCATTGCGGGGGAGGCCAGGTTGGGTACAGGACGCAATTTGCGCTCAGCGTCGGAGTTTCCTCTTATATTACGGGAGAAGGTTATGCGGGAGGTGGCATTAGGTCGTATGTCTGGCCCATTCGGCTGCCCCCCGGTGAACGGCTTATTGCTGTTGTCAGTTGGGGTAGTCCCTAAGAAGGCCCCGGGCAAATTTCGGCTTATACAGCATCTATCCTCTCCCAAGGGTTTTTCGCTGAATGATGCTCTGGACAGCGGTCTCTGTAGCGTGGCTTACCAGTCCTTCGAGTCGGCGCTGGACATGGTCCGGTCGTTTGGCCCAGGAGCCCTTATGTGTAAGCTGGATGTAGAGTCGGCTTTTCGGTT